>NC_051156.1:6898874-6998874 GCF_013339745.2 Dermacentor silvarum | reverse complement strand
AATCATCGAAACAGGGGTTACCAGACGATGTATCATTTTTGCTTACCATGCATACGATATACAATTGGAATAATAAATAAAAGAATACGCTAAATCTTTAGGGTTTTCTTCAATGGGGCATGTAATAATTGCAGGATTCAAGTGCATAATTCTGGCTAAAAGACATTTAGATTTGTGCCCGGAAATGCATCGCAGCTCCAGGCAAGGTTCCCGCACGGCGGAGAAATTTTGTGCCAAAAAATGTTAACAGTAGCAGCGATGCATTTTACGGTAGATATTGAATGGAAGTTTCTATATGCTAGTGTTGCGTACAAATTTAGAGTAGAAGGTTGTAATTTGAGTACTTTTTTCGTACTGGCCCATTTGAATTCTCCAGTTACAACATGCCCACACCTGTCCCAGGTCTTTAATTGTAGCGTTGAATGAAGAAATCGGTAATTAATAATTGTATTGCTGATTATTATGCCAATTCAGATGTCCGCCACCTTTGTGGTGCATGATCAGCACAAGTTTTCATTTGCTCTTGAATTCCCCCTTGAAAGGCCTTCTGTATTTTTGAAATGGCTACCGCAATACATCGCAGCCAGTTGTGCGCTGGAGTGGCACCACGTTGCCAGATAATTTATTTCTGTACTTGGTGGAATGCAGACACTTTCGCAGTTTGCTGCTGCCTTTCCATAACTTAATTAAATAATGAAATTCTTTGATTTTACATGACAAAACTATGAACTAATTATCAGGCAAGCCATTGCGGGGTACATCGGATCAATTCTGACCACCTAGAGTTCTTTAATGGGGAAGAAGAGCACGTTGCAACGCTTACCCGCGTCGTCTCGAGCGGTGCAGACAGACATAATTCGTAGTTCGTAAGATTGCTAGCATCCTATCGCAGAAATTTCTTGTGACGCCGGTAGCTGCGACGGCTGTTTAGGTTTTGTGAATCGACTCACGCTTGCTTTTGTCGCAAGTTCTGAAATTCACCACTGTGCTACGATTACATTCATGCGTTCTGTCGACTACAACTCTCGTTTTTGGAGCGGCGGGCATGGCAAGCTTGGTGATCTTACGTACTGTTTTATGTATGTGAGTTCGTTTTTTTTCGTAAGGTGTTTCTTATGTCAAAATTTGTTCGTAAGTTCGCTTAGTGATTTACACCCATGTTGATTAGTATCTGAGATGGATAATATCATACAGAAACCACTAGCGATGATTGTCACTGTAAATAACTACGCGACCGCTATTGTAAGGATATTTATTTATTAAAGGAACGATAACGGTTGAAGGCTTGTGATTGTTCCAGTAAGGATGCAGTGAGCTTATACCCTATTGATATATCAAAACAGCTTTTCAAGCAGTCATCTGGCGCTTTTGGACATTACTTCGGCAAATCTGTTTTCGAAAAGTGCTTGCGCAGCTAGAAAAGATTTTCAAAGCCTTTTTGTATCTGAAATAAGTACCACATAGTTAAGACACTGGTAAGGCTGTGGTTTTTCCCAGAATAACAGGTATTAGAATTTGCTTAAGTAGCGCACACCCCATTTGGACACTTCGTTCCTATTTCAAATCACTGAAACATACCCTATAACACTTTTCACTTCTTCGAGAATCATCGGTGTTTTGGTAAGCATTAATTTGGCGCCACCTAGGTTTTGTTAGGAGTGAACCAATTGACTGTCCACACACAAAAGAAAACGAGGTTTAGAGATTCGTGGATGTGACTTGTTTAAACTGGAAAGGCGCCTTGTCAGAAAGTTATTAAGCAGCCTTGTGCGCACGATCTCGTATATCGGGAGTACACGAACATCAGGGTCCCGATGATCTGTTGATTGCATTTCCTGTTGTTGGTGTGATTAAGCAGTCAATACGGAGCCTTACTGTCGCGTTCTTCTTGGTGGCTATAATATGCGCGTCATCAGTTTATATCGTGGGCCGTCTTCCGGCCATGCTCTGCCAGACACGTGGTCAGATACGTGGTCAGTATACGTGGTCCCTAGATGACATTTTTATGCGGCTTGAAACGCCAGCAATAATTTATTTTTGTTGTCACGAATATGCACTGATTCTCAATAGGTGCAC
Organism: Dermacentor silvarum; assembly: GCF_013339745.2. Lineage (NCBI taxonomy): Eukaryota > Metazoa > Arthropoda > Arachnida > Ixodida > Ixodidae > Dermacentor > Dermacentor silvarum. The sequence continues at coordinate 6,996,798 of NC_051156.1, read as the reverse complement.
GGAAACTTGTAGACCACACAAGAAAAAAAAATATTTTGCCCAATAATGGGAGTCTTTGCATTCATCAGCTCACACTTGATTTATTCATGGGATTCAATGCCCCACTACGAATCTGAAATATGCAATAGTGGAGGGATTAGGATTGGTTTTGAACACTTGGGATTCTTTAACACGCACCCGAATCTAAAAAAACAACAACAACAAATTGTGGTTTATGGGGAAAACCATGGATGGTCTGATTATGAGGCACGCCGTCACGGAGGACTCCGGATTAATTTTGACAATCGGGAGTTTTGGCACCAAAATCTAAATACATGATTGTTTAAGCATTTTTCACGCTTCGAAGCGCGGTTGCCGCTGCCGGGTTCGGACTTACGACCCCGAGCTCTGCAGCTGAATGCCATAGCCAATGAGTCCCCACGATAGGTCATCAGGTTGTGTATGAGCTTTGTTGCAGGCATATAGGCAATTCTTACTCTATGCATAGCAAAAATCGAGCTTTATTTTTTATTGCAGCGAAGCTGTATATGGCTAGGTCCTGGCGGATCACGTCCGCGGACAAAACGACGCGTAGAACAACAAAGTGGACCGATCCTGATGATAGCGCAGAAAGGGTTCAAGCTCAATGGCATATACCCCTGTCTTGTGGGAAGATCCTGGTGATGCTGCAGAAAGGGTCCAAGCTCAATGGCATATACCCCCGTAGGCTCGGGGATCTGTAACGCGCCCTTGAACTACCCTTGTCCCACGTGGGACACAAAGATACAAAAACAATGCGGCGGAGCGATAAGCCTGTTGTCCAAACGCTAGTCTATGCCGATGCCTGTCGAAACGTCAGTGATAAAACATAATAGTCTACCAACCAATAGCTGTGTTTCATTCTCTCTTGACATTACCATTTTCCTAGCGACGTCATCAATTGGCCCTTGGACACGGTATGGCTTTGGTGGTTATGTTAAACCACTCGCCGTATACCATAGTGATCACAAGGCGATGGTTACCATGGCTACAAAATAAATTATGAACACCGGGATCTTTGAGTGTATGTCTCTTTGTTCGCTCAATATAGTAAATAATGATAATATATAAATTCACTGTAGCAATATTTACTATAGCAGACCCACCATAGTCACAGCTTCGCTGGCATCCATCTTCACAGTAGTGGAATAGCTCTGAATTTTTCTTACGTGCCGTTAAATCCATTCATCGTATATAGCGCTTTTATTGTATGCCTGTATTTGAACAGGACCGCGGGGAGTCTTGTAATGCATTTTGTGGCCATTCTCCCGTGCACAAACCTCCATTTTTCAAATAATAGAATACATACCACCCTAAGAAACCTGCAGCTACTGCATAATTCAAAGTATGCGAGGCATCGGCTAGCACATGTTGCCTTGGTCCTTCTTGTAACGCTCCTAAAAATATTCCTGAATGACGCAGTTATGTCCGTATGTTATATTAAGAAGCGCCTCTACTCCTAAAACGTATCTAATGTGTTTCTTCGCAAACATTTATACCCTTCGCTGCCATAGAATAGAAAATTTATGCCGCATATTACTGTACTTGATAATGGCCTGTGGGACACAGAATGGCAGAATACCTGGCCATAACCATTAGCACTGCATTTCTCGCCCTCTTTTTGTTTGCATACAACGTAATTATTCTTAATTTCTTTGAACAAGTAGCTGCAGTTGCTAGTAACGCGATCAATGATAAATACACATTTCCTCGCGGCTAGATTCCTGTTTTATTTATTTGCATTATTTGCATATTCTGTTTGCGTTTCGGCTATTACAGGGTGGGTGAAAAGCAGCACGTACAATAAGAGTACATTTGGTAAGTTATACAATGACAAACGAATACAAACAAATAAACATACATACACGCAAATACACTAACGAAGACAAAATGCATATTTTATGTGATTACACAACGTATTGAGCATGTGAAAAGCAGGAAGACGCGATATATATATATATATATATATATATATATATATATATATATATATATATATTGTTACGCGTGAGGAAAACGAAGACCGGTGAACGTGCTTGCGGTCCCGGGTTGGAAAAGAGATAGAGGACGACGCTGAGTGCATCAACCAGCCAGCCGCTCTTGCGCTCACCTTCGCGACCTAAAATAAACGGTCCTCTTCATCAATAAGGTTTACAAACGGTCTCCTTTGCGCGTAACAAAGTGGTGGAGGTGCTGGGTGAGCGCTCACAACAACGGAACCGTCACTGCTGCAGCTTCGTTGAAGCCGTCGACTTGCCGGCCTCCCGCCACCTGCCGTGACCACCTTCGCCATGCCTGAAGAGGGAGCCGCTCCGATGGCAGCGCCGAGCAGTCCAGTGCCGTACTACCGAGTTCCACCCACCTTCGGAGGAAAAGCGGGAGAAGATGCTGACGAGTGGCTCGTCCACTATAAACGAGTGAGCAAGTCCAACGGGTGGGATTCAACCGCTCAGCTCACCAATGTGGTGTTCTCCCTGACCGACACCGCACTCGTGTGGTACGAATATCACGAGGAGGCGCTTACGACGTGAGAACTTTTTGTTGAAGAGCTCAAGGCCTGTTTTGGGGACTCAGTCGCCAAAAAGAAGCGTGCTGAGCAGAAATTGTCGCAACGGGCGCAGCTACCAGGTGAGACATGCACCACGTATATTGAAGAAGTTTTAAAGCTGTGCAAGGTGGCCAGTGCTCGCATGTCCCAAGAAGATAAAGTCTGACATTTGCTGAAAGGAGTGGCTGAGGACGTGTACAATTTTCTAATAGGTAAAGAAAGCCTAAGTTCCGTGTCCGACGTATTTCGGCATTGCAGAACTTTTGAAACGCTCAAGATGCGTCGGATTACGCCAAAGTTTGGTCGGTTGGCAAACGTTACGACGGTTGCCAGTGTGGATACGAGCCCTTGCCTCCGCCTTCCTTCGACCATCCGAAAGATTATCCGCGAGGAACTTTCCCGCCGCGATGAGATGTCGCGTTCAACAGCTGACCACCATGGCATGTACACGTCGCGTGAGGGTATGACTGCACCACGTTCGGCCCCTTGGCAACCGATGGCTAGCACAGCGGCCGTAGAGTACAGCGCAGCCCCACAGTCTCGGATGACAACACGCTCTCCGACTCCACGCTATGACCGACGCGCACAGCGCACTCCTTCTCGACCCCCGATGTATGGTCATGACAGCCGCCATGAACCAACTGAATACACAAGAGAAAATGACAATATTCGCTTCATCGACGAACAACCAAGGTTTCGACCTGCCCCGGTGTGTTACTCTTGCGGTGTAGCGGGTCATATATCGCAGTTTTGTAACCAGCGTATGAACACGTGGTATGGCCAGCCTTCAGAGTTTTCACGGCCCTCCGAACGGCCCCATGGTGTCCCGTCGCCAGCCCACGCATCGTCTGGCGAAGAGTATTGGCCGCGCAGATCCCGGAATCGCTCCCCAGCGTCTGACAGGAGTTTGACACCCCCACCGCGTCCTCGTGCTTCCCGTTCTCCCTCACCGCTACGTCGCAACGCATCTCCTTCGTCACCGGAAAACTAGCTAGCGCGGCCGATGGAGGTGAGGTCGCTGGAGATGTGCTACTGACAGAGATACCTCCTGTGTTGATGCTTAAAAACAAAGTGCGCGTTTTTGTAGATAATGTGCCTGTGATGGCTCTGGTGGACACAGGCGCAACAATTTTGGTCATGAGTGTCTCTTTCAAAGACGTGTTAGGGCGAAAGGTGTTGTTTAAATGGGACGAATATTTAAAGTTCTGTGGAGTCAGTGGCGAGCCTTTGCGACCTATTGGTGTGTGTAGTGCTGACGTGTCTTTGGGAGGCCATGTTATTCCCACAGAGTCTGTAATTATTCCTCGCTCGACCCATATGTGATCCTCGGCAAGGATTTCTTGCGGGAGTGCGGCGCCACTGTCGACTGCCGCACAGGGACGGTACTCGTAAGCGGTAAGATTCCGTCAGGACTCCTTGAGAACCCTGTAGATCTCGAAACTACATTGCTTGTTTGTGGTGATACGGTCGTACCTGCATCATCTACCGTTTGTGTTCCCGTTGCCTGTTGCGGCGCTAATTCCGACAGCTTCGATGCTACCGTAGAACCGCTGCACATTAACTGTGTGAAGAAGAATGTGTTGGTGCCACATTGTGTAGTGTCGATCAAAGGCGGACGCGCTGGCTTATGGACCGTAAACTGATCTCAGGAGCCCGTTATACTGCCAAACGGCTTGAAATTAGCCTTCGTCAGGGAACACGCGTCCTTATGAGTGGCTGAACTTACAGAAGTGCCGGAAGAACCTGATGGCCACAGTTCTGAAACGGTCCTTTTGGCGATGGTAAATAAATCGCTCAGCACAAGTGAACGCCGAACGTTAGTGGGTGTGCTTTCGAAGCACGTTTCGGTATTCGACTTTGTGCAGAAGGACAAAATGCCTGCAATTCCCGCGTCTCGAACATGTCATACCATCAACACGGGTTCGGCAAATCCGATTAGACAAAAGCCATATCGCGTTTCACCATCAGAGCGCAGGATTATCAACGAACAAGTGCACGAAATGATGAAAACGGGAGTCATACAAGAGTCAGCGAGTCCGTGGGCCGCTCCAGTGATTCTTGTTAAAAAAAAAGACGGATATTGGAGATTTTGCGTCGACTATCGCCGGCTGAATGCTGTAACAAAAAAGGACGTGTACCCGCTCCCACGTATTGATGACGCAATAGACTGCCTTCATTCCGCCTCTTACTTTTCCTCAGTAGACTTACGATCCGGCTACTGGCAAATTCCGATGCATCCCGAGGACAAGGAAAACACTGCTTTCGTAACCTCTGACGGGCTCTTCGAATTTAATGTGATGCCATTCGGACTGTGCAACGCTCCGGCAACATTCGAGAGATTTATGGACACTATTCTGCGCGGTTTAAAGTGGAACATCTGCATGTGTTACCTCGACGACGTCGTCATCTTTGGCCGCACCTTCAGCGAACACAACTCACGTCTGGATATTGTCCTGAACTGCATCAGGAACGCTGGCCTAGTTTTAAACTCCAACAAATGCCACTTCGGAGAGCGCCAAACCCTAGTGCTTAGACATCTCGTCGATAAGGACGGCGTCCGCCCTGATCCCCAGAAGACAGCAGCCGTTGAAGCGTTCAGTGCACCACGCTCTGTCAAGGAGCTCCGCAGTTTTCTGGGCTTTGTTCCTATTTCCGCCACTTTATTCCTAAATTCGCCGACGTCGCGTATCCGCTGACATGTCTGCTACGAAAGAATATCCCCTTTGAGTGGACTCCGGAGTGCGACTCTTCTTTTCGTCAGTTGAAGTTTCTGCTGACGTCACGGCCTGTTCTTCAACACTTCAATCCTTCAGCTCCGACGGAACTCCATACGGATGCCAGTGGCATATGTATTGGTGCCGTCCTAGTTCAACGCCATGGTGACCGGGAATACGTGATCGCATATGCAAGTCGATCCTTAAGTAGGCCTGAGCAGAACTACACTGTCACGGAGCAAGAATGCCTCGCGGTAATATTTGCGGTTCAGCGGTTTCGCTCTTACCTGTATGGACGCCCCTTCACAGTTGTCACCGACCACAACTCATTGTGTTGGCTTGTAAATATTCGTGACCCTTGTGGCCGCCTTGCGCGCTGGGCGCTCCGACTGCAAGAATACAGCTTCAGCGTCTCTTATAGAGTGGTCGACGACACGCTGACGCGGACTGCCTCTCGCGTATGCCACTTAGCACTACGGACTGTGACGCCGACGACTTCGATCACCTTGTGGCTTCTCTGTCACCGCATTTTCTAGACTTCGACTGTTTCAAAGCCGAACAGTGAAAGGACGCTAAATTAACACAGCTCTTCACCGCTGCGACCACCTCTACTACAGCACACGATTTCTGCGTACGTGATGGACTCCTGTACAAGAAAAACTTTTCGGCACAGGCGCACGTTTTCTTCTAGTGGTGCCCGAGAGCCTTCGCATAGCGATCCTGAGTCCTATGCACGACGAGCCTACGTCTGGCCATTTCGGTTCGGCGAGGACGCTCTACCGGATTCAGGAACGATTTTATTGGCCTGGAATGCGACAGTCTGTTGAAACGTATGTGGCCAGCTGCATGCAGTGTCAGCGCCACAAACGTCCATCTACTGGTCCAGTCGGTCTCCTGCAGTCGATCCCGCCTCCAAGCACGCTTTTCCAACAAGTGGGCATTGAATTCGTGGGCTCTTTTCCAAAATCAGTCAAGGGAAATCGTTGGATAGTTGTTTGCGTCGACTACGCAAATGCGACTACGCAACGTGCACTCCGCAACTGCGAATGACGTTTCAACATTCCTGCTGAAATATGTCATCCTGCGACATGGTCCGCCTCGCGTCATCATCAGCGACCGTGGACGACAATTCACAGCGGATGTCGTGGAGGAGCTGCTTCGTTTGTGTGAATCCCACTTGCGTCACTCGACACCGTACCATCCACAAACGAATGGGCTTACGGAGCGCGCCAACCGAACAATTGTAAACATGATATCTATGTATGTTTCATCCGACCAGAAGAACTGGGATGACGTACTGCCTTTTATCACGTACGCGTTCAACACCGCCAAGCATGAGACTACCGGGTATAGCCCTTTCTTCCTGCTGTACGCACGGCCACCTCGGTACGCAATCGAAACTGTTTTCCCTTTCTACAGTCACGAAAATCCCACTGTCGCCGAGACTCTCTGCCTTGCCGAAGAAGCTCGTCGTATTGCTCGTTTGCGCACTTTGGCATCGCAGGACAGATCAAAAGCCTGCTACGACATTCGCCACCGTCCGGAAATCTATCGCCCGGGTGATTTAGTCTGGCTGTGGACTCCAGTACGGCAACGCGGGTTATGCCAAAAGTTTTTGGCCACCTACGATGGCCCGTTTGTGATTATTAACAGACTCACAGAAGCCACCTATAGCATAGCTCGCCTCATGGCGAAGGGTAGAAGAGCTGCCAAGACCCAAGTGGTCCATGTCGCCCACTTGAAATTCTTCACTTCAAGACAAATGGATTGACTCGCCCGGCGGGCTTCGTCTGCGACGGGAGGAATGTTACGCGTGAGGAAAACGAAGACTGGTGAACGTGCTTGCGGTCCCGGGTTGGAAAGGCGAAAGAGGGCGACGCTGAGTGCATCAACGAGCCAGCCGCTCTTGAACGGTCTCCTTTGCGCGTAACAATATATATATATATATATATATATATATATATATATATATATATATATATATATATATAGCCAGGAGTTCAAGCAGCATCAGCCATGTGAAGTACAGAACGTTAGCACTACTTTATTCTTCGATGCAAACATTCCTATAGTATAGCTTTGTACCGATACAGGTAAATCTTTCCCTTCTTTATTTACTTTTTGGAAAAAACGGTGCAGGCATAGGTTGTACAACGTGTTTGGGATGGTTGAAAATGACCTTCGGGGTTTCCCCTTACCGTTAAACCATGTTGTGCTGTTCGGTATAGTGTACTATTGACGTTAACATATTTTTTAGTAAGCAGGAAGAAAAACGTTAGCCTAGCTGCACGCCGAATTTTGGCTAGCGATGGATGGAAGTTTAGCTGACTTGGCATTTCGGAAACTAAATTCTGTGATTTCATTTTATTCAGTTTATCGATTAATCCAGACTGAAGAGTGTCCCATACAATGCTCGCATATTCCAGCGTTCCTCACATGTGTTACATGTGCTGTTCCGTTTGTTGACTGGGACGCAAATTGCAGTTTCCGCCGCAGAAACCAGACCTTCCTTACCGAATTTTCGCAGACTTCTGTAATGTGGTGTTTCCAACGAAACCTTTTACAGCGAAAGCTGTATATGGCTAGGCGAAACGAAAAACCATTCGCCACATGTTTGGATAAGCGTCTCCATTGGCTGCGTCGTCAGTTAAGTCGTTCTCCAAGTCGCACCCAAGCTCGCGCGCCATTGGCAGTGCCGTTAGTGACGTTCTTAGCGAGCGCGTTCCCGCCACTGCCACGTTGACGCTGCTCTGCCCGCAACGCCGCCTCCTCGGCTCGCCGTTGTCGCATGCGTTCGATATCTCGAGTTAGCTTGGCGTCATGGTTAGCAGCATCCGCCCGCCATTGGCGCTTGCGTTCCACAAGAAACACAAACATGTAACCAATAATTGAAAAACGCTTCAATACAGCGTCGGGATTAACCCACTGCCAAACACCGGGGCCGCATGTTTCAGCTTCGCTGGTTAACCATCTGTGCGGAGTGCTTGGCCGGTGTTTTTTGTTCTTATATTTATCCCAATGTACCTAAAGGTGTCAACTGTGGGGAGTACCGCAGAATGCATTGTAGAAACATGTTCGAGCACACGCTTTCGTTTGTAGGCGCAATGAAAAAGTGCTGTTCTGATTTATATTCATTTTCGATATTTAGCAAGACTGTTGAATTTTCATTAGAGCTTCACTTAACGACTGTTCATCTTCCTTGCTATTTACTACCTTGTACAATCAACAATCGTAAGTGAAGAGCCGCACAGAGATTACTTCGTCAATGCTAGAAACAATATAATTGTTATAAATTAAGAAAAGCACAGGACCCAATACAGATCCTTGCGGAACGCCTGATGTCGAGATCAATGGTTATTATTGTTGCCATCAAAACGTATTGTGCCCTGCCCTTGAGGTACACGGTAATCAATTTAATAATTCTGCGGTGAATTCCAACGTATCTTAATTTTATATTCAATTCGGCATAGAGTTCTCTATCAATGACCCTTGAGGGGTCAAACTGTTGCAAAATTATCAACTGCTTCAAGGAGCTGTGTCACTGTAGAAAGACGCTGTCGGAATTCATGTTGACTGGGGGAAATGAGCTAGTGTTGTCAAGGTAGGCGTAGCTTGATTGAAATATTATATGTTCTTATAGTTTCCCGCATACACATGTTAATTCTCTTGGCCTGTAATTTTCAACTTTCCGCTTGTAACCTGATTTGTGCACAGGTTCTACTTTAGCTATGAGCTAGCCATTAGGGCCTGTGCTCGGAGAAAGTAATGCGTTGCATATAACTTACAGCGAAGCTGTTAGCCTCTAGTTGGTCGAGATTTCTCGCGGTCATCATCCTCACGAAAAAGAGAAAAAAACCTACAGCGATTGAAGTGAAAAGTGCATACATTCTTTGGTATCACGCCTAAAACTCCCAGCACAGCATTCGCTTCAACAAAGAACAAGCACAAAAGAAGCATACAAACCACAAAATTGACGATAAGGCACTCCTGATAACAATGCGGCGCACGTGGCGCTCCCCGCATACGTTTCCCGGTAAAGATTACTAGTCAGTTATAGTAACACGTACGTAGGGACTTCACGTACGCTAACGTGAAAAGTCTACGTACCTTACGTGCACGCAATCTGAAACGCTTTTAGCTACACGTACGCGATGCGCGCCAAGAGGAACCACGTAGCTCCATCTATAGGGAAATATGGACACTGCGGTAGCCAATTCAATCCGAGATGAGTATTTCAGCCAAGCGGGTGATGTGCCTTGATGCGTGCCGGTCAGTCTCCGCAATGCCTGGAAGTGTGTTGTACAGAGGTCAACACACTTCTCTAGAACGCGCGAATCGCATTCTCAGGACTACGCTGGTGGTATCTGAAGATGACATGTGACACAAAATCGGCTGTATGTGAGGTTACCTGACTAAATTTGCAGTTGTCATTGGTTTCTCTCGATCTGGTGGTCGGCTCAAACATTGGTAGCAGCTTCCGCACTCAGGACTGTGTTCTAGACATGTGTGGTTACCTCTGTACCAACGTTACCTGCTGTCATCGTTGTCTTGGAATGCAAAAGATGACCAGTCATCTTATCACCGTGTTTCTATGCAAGCCGTCTACGCGTGTTCGGCACGCTATCACTTGTTCGTGATCTCACGAAAAAGCCACGTGAAGCTGTCTACGTGCTCAAGAAACGCACGCAAAAAAACGAATCTCACGTACGTCCGTGAGAACAGCGCGCGGCCGCTACTTGCGGCCGCTATATGCGCACTGCTTACACGTAGAAGCTCTACGAACGCAAAGCCTCTTCGTACGTGGAACTAAACCTGTGTACTATTGCGCAGCTGCCGCGGCGACGGCGGCTTGCGATGTGGGGAGTCACGTCACTTTCATATATAAGAGAAGCAGCCTAGCAACTGATTTCACCATTGTTGCAGAACCGCTATGGGTAGGCAAATTATAGCTAGAACTCAGAAACCTGGACGGACGAACGCATCGAAGCCCCGGTAACCCCAGGATCGCCCGTGCAAATCGGCCTGACGGCGGTGAAACCATGTATGCAAAGGCACATTTGACTCTGGAACCCTACGAGCTCCGGTCCCAAATGCTCGAGCCAGAGACCAATGTCACCGACTATGCTGACGTATGTGGTGTAAAGACCAGTAACGGAATGCTAATCTTCAGTCTACATCAACCCTGGCACATCAAAAACAAAACCGAGAACTTCATGCGAAAGCACTTTACATGTGTGAGACAAGAACGAGACACACCAGTGGTTATAGTCGGCGACTTTAAGGTTGACATCGCGAAACCCGACAAGAAGGACTGGGTACTCTCGTTTGTCACGGGAAACATTGGACTCGCATGCTACAACGACCCCAATCAACCAACCACGTGGTGCAGATCGTGTTTGGATTTAGTGCTCGCCAGTAATGTAGCGAAAGTGGTCGCGGAACCCATCACGGCGTTCCACAGTGACCACAAAGCGATTGTCACGGCCATTACTCTAAAGCAATATAAAGCATTGCATATCCCCCTCAGCAGTTGTAGTGGTGTTTTTCAAGAGCCTCACTGTACATCAACTTGTGCAGAGCCGAGATGGCGAGTAAATGTTTTTGTATAACATCTTCTTGAAGCTGTTTATATTTACTGATATATATATATATATATATATATATATTGTTACGCCCACGAAAGGCGTTTATTGAACAGCCAGCCAGGCAGGGTTAGTTGCGACGGCCTTCATCAGCTGAGTGCCTGTCAAGATTCAGCTAGCCTGCCACACATCGTCTTCCTCTTCACCCGTCTTGGATGCCCAACAATCTGTTAAGGCGTAAACCTAGCACGCACGTAAGAGTGTCACATTTCCCTCCGCGCAGACGAAGCCCACCAGGGAAGTCAAACGGGTTGTCGAGAGACCAAAGGCTTCAAACGGGCGATATGCGTAATTTCAGTCTTTGCTGACCGTCGGCCATTTGATGTGAGGCGTGCTATACGGTAGGTCAATTCGCTTATACGATCCGTGATAACATAGGGCCTCACATAGTTGGCCAGGAGCTTTTCACATAACCCATGTTTTCACGTTGGTTTCCACATACACACCAACTCACCAGGGTCATATATCACGTGTCGGCGTCGGCGATCGTAGCGTGCCTTCGAGCGGTCTTGTGAAACTAGCGTGCGCAAAGAATCAAGTCGTCGGGCCTCCTCAGCAAGAGAGACAGTCTCGGATATACAAAGATTATCGTGGCTTGAAAACGCGAAGATAGTGTCCAATGTATAACGCGGCGGACGAGCATAAAGAAGAAAGAAGGGACTGTAGGCTGTAGTTTCGTGCTGTGAGGTATTGAATGCGTACGTAATGAAAGGTAGCACGCTGTCCTAGTTCTTATGATCGGACGCGTCATACATGGACAGCATGTTAATGAGGGTTTTGTTGGTGCGTTCCGTAAGGCCATTTGTTTGTGGATGATAAGGGGTGGAATGTCGAAAACTTGAAGCACATTGACGGAGCATTTCTTCGACCACGTCTGCAGTGAACTGGCGCCCACGATCGCTGATGATGACTCTGGGAGGTCTATGCCAGAGAATGACGAAATGCAGCAGAAAAATACACACTTCGGTGGCAGTAACCGATGGTATAGCAGCTGTCTCACAGTAGCGTGTCAAGTGATCGGCACACACGACAATCCAGCGATTCCCATCAGATGGCCGCGGGAATGGACCAAGAAGGTCGATGCCGACTTGCTCGAACGGAGTGCTTGGGGGTGGCACTGGATGTAGTCGGCCAGGAGGAGCGCTCGTCGGACGCTTGTGACATTGGCACTCGTTGCAGCTGGTCACGTACTGGTCGATCGTCTGACGCATTTTAGGCCAGTAGAACCATTCTTGCGCGCGGTAGAGCGTTCGTGCAGAACCCAATTAAATGTCCAGAAGTTGGATCATCATGCATAGCGCGCAAGATGGAAACACGGAGATTCTCCGGGACCACCAGGAGATATCGTGGGCCTGTAGTAGAATAGTTCTTTTTGTATAGTACTCCGTCCCGAACGCAGAAACAAGTGGATGGTGCTGATTTCCTTGCAGTAGTGAGCAGTGCTTCTAAAGTTGTCCTTCCGCTGCTCGATCTTGAAGGTATTAATATCATGAAATCCTGGCTCCAACGATGCGACATAGCGATCGAAGTTGTCCGCGTCGCAGTCCGTTGTCGGAAGCGGCAGACGCGAGAGGCAGTCAGCGTCGGCGTGCCGTCGGCCGCTTTTATAAGAAACGGCAAAATCATACTCTTGTAAACGAAGTGTCCAACGCGCAAGCCGACCTGACGGATCACGGAGATTAACCAGCCAGCATAGAGAATGATGGTCTGTCACCATGGTGAAGGGGCGTCCGTACAGGTACGACCGGAAGCGCTGTACTGCGAAAATCACTGCAAGACATTCTTGCTCTGTTACTGTGTAGTTGCGCTCGGACTTGCTTAAGGAGCGACTCGCATATGCAACGACGTGTTCTTTGGTGTCAACGCGTTGAACAAGGACTGCGATGACTCCAATACCGCTAGCGTTCATATGAACTTCTGTGGGAGCAGCCGGGTCGAAGTGTCGGAGAACGGGATGGGAAGTCAGATGCAACTGGAGCTCACGAGTGAGGCCAGTAGAACCTTTCTTGAACTCGGTAAAGCGTTCGCGCAGATCCCAAATGACCAGACGTAGGGTCGTCATGCATAGCGCGCAAGATGGATACACGGAGGCTTTCCGGGACCACCACGAGATATCGTGGGCCTGCAGTAGAATACTTCTTTTTGTACAGAACCCCATCACGAACGCAGAAACGAGAGGATGGTGCTGATTTCCTTGCGGTAATGAGCAGTGGCTCTAAAGTTCTGTCTTTTTGTTGCTCGACCTTGAAGGTATGAATATCAGGAAATCCTGGCTCCAGTGATTCGATATAGCGGTGGAAATTGTCCGCGTCGCAGTCCGTCGTTGGAAGCGGCATGCGCGAGAGGCAGTCAGTGTCGGCGTGCCGTCGGCCGCTTTTATAAGAAACGGTAAAATCATACTCCTGTAAGCGAAGTGTCCAACGCGCAAGCCGGCCTGATGTATCACGAAGATTAACCAGCCAGCATAGAGAATGATGGTCTGTCACTACAGTGAAGTGGCGCCCGTACAAGTATATGACCGGAAGCGCTGTACTGCGAAAATCACTGCGAGACATTCTTGCTCTGTGGCTGTATAGTTGCGCTCAGGCTTGCTTAACGAGCGACTCGCATAGGCGACGACGTATTCTTTGGCGTCGACGCGTTGAACAAGAACTGCGCCGATGCCAATACCGCTAGCGTCCGTATGAACTTCTGTGGGAGCTGCATGGTCGAAGTGGCGGAGAATGGGGTGGGACGTCAAAAGAAATTTCAGCTCACGAAAACTGGCCTCACATTCAGGGGTCCACTCGAAGGGAACGCCCTTCTGGAGGAGGCATGTCAGTGGATACGCGATGTTGGCAAACCCACGAATAAACCGGCGGAAGTACGAGCAAAGGCCCAGGAAACTGCGTAGCTCTTTTACTGAGCGAGGTTGTTTGAAGGCTTCGACAGCAGCAGTCTTCGCTGGATCGGGTCGTATGCCGTCCTTGTCCACTAGATGACCCAAAACACCAGTGTTTGGCGCTCTCCAAAATGGCATTTCTTCGAGTTGAGCACAAAACCTGCTTTTCCCGAGCAGTCTAGCACAAGATCGAGACGTGCGTTGTGCTCACTGAACGTGCGCCTGAAAATCACTACATCGTCTAGGTAGCACATGCACACTTCCCACTTCAAACCACGCAGGATGTTGTCCATGAAGCGCTCGAAAGTTGCAGGTGCATTACACAGCCCGAACGGCATCACATTAAATTCAAAAAGTCCATCTGGTGTTACAAATGCCGTTTTCTCCTTGTCTGTCTTGTGCATTGGAATCTGCCAGTACCCCGACCTCAAGTCGACAGAGGAAAAGTAAGATGCTGATGAAAGGCAGTCGATAGCATCATCGATACGTGGAAGAGGATACACGTCCTTTTTAGTGATGGTGTTTAGACGCCGGTAGTATACACAAAATCGCCATGTCCCATCTTTCTTTTTAACCAGAATCACTGGCGCTGCCCACGGACTGCATGATTCTTGGATTACATTCTTGCTTAGCATGTCGCGGACTTGGTCGTTGATCACCGTGCGTTCCGAGGGTGAAACTCTATACGGCTTCTGTCGCAAAGGCTGGGCAGATCCCGTATCTATGCGATGGTGTATACGAGAAGGAGGAAACGATGGTGGCCCCGCTTGCTGCGAAAAGTCGAACAGCCCGGCATATTTTAGCAGAATATTCGCCACTTGATGACGCTGTTTTGTGCTGAGCGACTTGTTCACCATAGCTAGAATGGAGGAGTCCACAACAGGGCATGCATTAACGCAACGGTGTTCATCCGCAGAATCAGGGGCATGTGTAAGAATGGCGAGTGACAGCACTTGATCTTCATGGTAGGCGGCAAGTTTCAGGCATCCGTGAACAACTGACAGCCTGCAATGCGGTATCAGCAGATTGCCTCTTGATGCAGTTCAGCCGAGCGGGTTCGACGGTAGCGTCAAACATTCTGTCAGTGGTAGGGAAACAGGAGACTGAAACACAGGTTGCAGATAACGGAGGCAGAACTGTATCCCTGGTTACACAAAGCACACTTTCGTGATACGGTGAGGTCTCCATAAACGCAGCCGAAAAGCTCGTACCTAGACTAATTTCTCCCGTTGCGCAGTCGACAGTGGCACCACACAGTTTCAGAAAATCAAGGCCCAGAATTACGTCATGCGTAGAATGAGGCAGAACAGCGAACTCTGCGTTAAATATAGGACCACCCAAAATAACGTCCACATAGCACACCCCGACAGGATGCAACAAGTCCCCACTCACTCCGCGAAACGTGTCGGCACGGTCCCAGCGAAACATCACTTTTCGTCCTAGGAGGCTTTTAAACGCAAGACTCATCACTGAAACGGTTGCTCCCGTGTCCACTAAGGCCATTGTTGAAACTCCGTCAATCAGTACAGACACCTTATTCTTAAGCATACAAATGGGTGGAGGTATCTCTGGCGACATCGAAGATTGTCCAGCGACCTCACCTCCAACGGCCGCGCTGACTAGTTTTCCGGAGGTGGCGACGGGTAGCGACGCCGCGGAGACGGCGACCGGCTTACGCGAGGAGCGGGTGGAGGTGTCAAGCTGCGGTCGGATGCTGGAGAACGGTTCCGCAGCACCTCCGGGTGGTGGTGAGGGATGCTTCCTGGATATGTGTGCGATGGTGAGTACGTTTCAAGTGGAGCGCGGTACCGCCTAGACATCGTCGATCGGTCGAACCTCGGTGGTTGGCGGCGATTGCAGTACCTGGCAACGTGACCTAAGTCGCCGCAGCTATAACACACAGGTAAACGACAATCGATTAACTGCGCCTCGAAGCGCTCATCCATGGGTGGTCGTGTAGCAGAGTGAAGTGGCTGAGTCTGCTGCACAGGAGGAACGGTCGGCCTGTGTGCAAACCTGCCGGGGCGAGGGTGTTCATGTCGTTGATCGGGCGTAAATGCGCCCTGACCTGGCCATGGAGCTCCTCTGTGGTGGATGTCCGTGACACATACCGACGGCTGCCACGAAGCGCACGGTGCTGCAGGCGCCATGTGCTGCGGAGAATAGGCAACAGGTGGTTGCATGGCGTTGCACGCAAGCACCTAGTGTCGCAGCAGTTCTTCACGCACGATCTGCCGTATAGTAAACGAAAGATCGGCGGACGGGCTCTCATGGACGCTGGCAATAGTTGTCACATTTGCCAATCGGCCAAATTTTGGCGCAATACGACGTGTATTCAACGTCTCAAATGTACGGCAGTGACGTACGACATCTGAGACGGAATCAACGTGTTCCCTGCCTATAACGAAATTATAGACATCCTCTGCAATTCCTTTGAGGAGATGTTCGACTCGGTCTTCCTCAGACATCTGGGAATTCACTATTTTGCACAGCTTGAGGATCTCTTCTATGTAAGTAGTGCAAGTTTCTCAGGGAGCTTCAACTCTTTGAGCTAGTGTTCGCTCCGGGCGCTTCTGTTTGGCGTAGGAGTCACCCAAACACTCCTTAATTTCTTCAACGAAGCGCTCCCACGTTGTTAGGGAGTCTTCGTGGTTTTCATACCATATCAGCGCTGTCTCACTCAGAAACAGTACGACGTATTCAAACTTAGTGACAGAGTGCCAACGGTTGTATCGGCTCACCCTTGCGTAGTGCGTCAGCCACTCGTCGACACCTTCACCCGCTTTTCCCGCGAACGAGCGTGGTGCCACGTAGTGCTGCAAAGGTCCAACCGGCGTCGACCTTGGAGCAGGGACAACTAGAGCTGGCGTTTGTCCACTTCCGTCCTGAGCCATGGGGACAGTCTCTGGCAAGAGACCGGCAAGACGGCGGCTCCGGCGAAGTTCTAGGTGTTGTGACCCCGTGGTACGTTGTGTCGTACCCAGCACGCTCCACCACTTTGTTACGCCCACGAAAGGCGTTTATTGAACAGCCAGCCAGGCAGGGTTAGTCGCAAGAGCCTTGATCAGCTGAGTGCCTGTCAAGATTCAGCTAGCCTGCCGCACGTCATCTTCCTCTTCACCCGTCGTGGATGCCCCGCAATCTGTTAAGGCGTAAACCTAGTACGCACGTAAGAGTGTCACAATATATATATATAAAGCATACCCACGAAAGAATGAACGTTCTACAAATGTCTCGAAACAATTGCAAACGGCTATAGATGTCTTGGTCTACAGGGAAACATAAAATAGATGTACTAGTACGTAAAATATATATACTAGTGTATAATTATCTTCAGTAACAACCCACTACTGGTGTCACTGGAGTCAACTTTCGTAAACGCATTCAGAACGTCCAACTCGAGCTTTTTTAGATGTTATTTATAAACGTACAAGAAAATGCCAAGCGGCACGTTAGAATATACAGGGTGCTTTTTTTAGCTGCACCAAATTTTTTAAATTATAGAAATATAAATCTTGGTCTCGTTATTTTTACCATTCGAGTGTACGGATTGGCGGCCTCTAGATACACAGCAATTTCCGCACTTACGTGCGTAATTAGCGAAGTTACACTCATTAACTTTCTAATTATCAACAATAGGCGGCTAGAGCAAATGAGTTCTTTGGGGCCAGTCGTCGACACTATCTATCCCAACCATCAAATTTTGAATAGCGGAGTTCATGTGGAAGCTACGCTAACAATTAGTTCCCCTTGGCAGGCTGCTTGAAACCGAAACTGGCCGCAAAAGGAGTGTCTGTGTCGTCGATGTACCCGCCCCCCCCCCCCCCCCCCCTCCCCCTCCTCCGCCTTTCGTCGCGTTTCCGACGTCACCGCCGGTCCGGCCGCGCGAGCACCTTGCGTTATCTCCTTGCTGTCTGCGGCGTTGGGCTAGCGCTTCAATGCCGGCAGGCCGCCAAATTTACTTCGTCATTCTGTCGGGCGCCACGTTGCGCTGTAGCGCCGACCCTGCTCCCAGGGCTTTTAGATACTACAGGTACGGCGTCATATCAGTCTGTAGCGTCGACTGCGAACGCCGCTTATAGCGAGGAGATAACGCAAGCTGCTCGCGGGGCTGGACCGGCGCTTACCTCGGAGACGTGACGAAAGGCACGGGGGCGGCGACATCGACTACACAGACGCTCTTCTTGCGGCCAGTTTCGGTTTCAAGCAGCCTGCCAAGGGGAACTAATTGTTCGCGTAGCTCCCACATGAACTGTGCTATTCAAAATTTTATCGTTGGGATTGGTAGTGCCGAGCACGGGGTACAAAGTACTCGTTTTCTGTAGCTACCTATTGTTGATAATTAGAAAGTTAATTGGCGTAACTTCGCTAATTACGCACGGAAGTGCGGAAATTGCTCTGCACCTAGAGGCCGCCAATCCGTACACTCGAATGGTAAAGATAACGTGACCAAGATTTACATTTTTATAATTTTAAAAATTTGGTGCAGCTAAAAAAACACCCTATATGTACGGCGACCGTCGGTGTTAATGTACAACAGGCGCCACAGACAAAACGACCTCACACAAGCCACATAAAGCGGGTGACAGCTGAATCTAATTGTATCAACAATCAAGAGTAAGTTCATGTCTTCAGCCCAGAGCGCGCGCACGACAACTCGAAACCATTCTTCCATGCTCGCGCAGCAGGGGCTGACAGCAGGAGTGAAACGCCGGTGGCACACTGCGCCCATACCGCTTCGATTAGTTGATTAGCTTCGGTGGGATTCAAGTAGACAAGCTCTCAATTTGTCAGGCGCCTTGTTGCGCGCTGTAAACACTGCAGGCAGGAATTTAAAAAAAGAAATAAAAAAGACGGCTACTGGCGCGCGCAACGTCTCGGTGTTTGGATCGTTGGTATGGTTAGGTACGCTGTGCTTCTTGTGCACCATTCTTAGCTGTTCTATGCATTTATTGGGTAGTAACCGTCGTCATTTAGCTTTGCTGAAGCTGTTTGCCGTGTAGTTTGCATCAGTGCTTCGCGAAATCGGCTGGATTGGACGTTTTCGCCGATGACTCACCACCATAATAGCGGGATCTGCGCTAACCACCTTCGTTGTGCTCGATGCCTCTTTGTACGTCGCACGCTCTAATAGCACTTTTAAGGGCGAAGCACCTTAGGGCCGAGCCTTGTCCCTCGTAGACCGTAGCTAAGGTTGGCATGGAGGCCGCTATGTATGTATGTATATATATATATATATATATATATATATATATATACCGGAACGGAACCGGAAGTGGAAACGGAAGTCGGCTTCCGGCTCCGGAAGCCTGAGCTTGACGTACATATACTATATATATATATATATATATATATATATCTTGAATTGAATTATGGGGTTTTACGTGCCAAAACCAGTTCTGATTATGAGGCACGCCGTAGTGGGGGACTCCGGAATTTTGGACCACCTGGGGTTCTTTAACGTGCACCTAAATCTAAGTACACGGGTGTTTTCGCATTTCGCCCCCATCGAAATGCGGCCGCCGTGGCCGGGATTCGATCCCGCGACCTCGTGCTCAGCAGCCCAACACCATAGCCACTGAGCAACCACGGCGGGGTATACATACATATATATATATATATATATATATATACCGGAACGGAACCGGAAGTGAAAGCGGAACCGGAAGTCGGCTTCTGGTTCCGGAAGCCAGCTCCCGGCTTCCGGAGAACGCTTCCGGCATTTTGCCCGAATGATCCCCCGGTGCTTCGCCCACTCATCATCATTCACTTCGTGGATATGCGGTGTTTTTTACTGTAAGCGAAATTCTTTTGAACTTGAATTTTAGGCAGTATTGTCTGAATTCTTTTCAGCTGTTTTATTGCAATAGCAATTATATGGACACTCCAAGCGGATTTCTGCCGTCGTCGTCGCCGTCACCGAGAGGTTCCGTATAAAGTCCACGGCGCGGACTTTATACGTATAAGTCGGCGCGCGGCGGTCGATAAAATCGTCGCTGGGCGCCATAAGCTGTATGTGCGAGTGAAAGCGCGCGCCCATCACGCACTTTCACGGAGAGCGAACGCACGGCGGAGAGCAAACGCGACGTCTCCGTCGCCCAAAAGGCCATGGGGAGATGGAAGCAAGGGAGGGGGGGCGCCGTTGTGCTCCGGAACCTTTACCGGAACCAACTTGCATTTCCCGACCCGGCGCAAGGGGATCTGGCGATTTAATCTCGCACGCGAAAGGAGGAAAGTGGGAAGGCAGCGCACGAGGGAGGGGGTGCGGCTTCTACTCTGCCATCAACTGCGCACTTGTACTTTGCACCGCTGCGAGTGGTCGCATGCACCGTATCTTGAAAGCGATCTGCACACAGCTCCTACCTTTGTATGCGCTGTGCCCTTTCGCCGCTCAGTTTCCGTTGAAGCAATAAACCGCAGAAACCTTCGCTCGCTGCTGCCGCCGAGCTTGCTCACACCAGCGTTTTGACAGCGGTTGTCTGCGGTCATCGAGTGTCAGCTATTCATGTTTGCTTGTGCGGGCTGACACCATGCTCGTTAATTCAGTTAGTAAACGAACGTGTCCAAGTTTATAGAGCCGATAAAACTACTACCCTTATTACGTATCATAATAATAATAATCATCATCAGCCTATATTTTATGTCCACTGCAGGACGAAGGCCTCTCCCTACGATCTCCCTGTCTTGCGCTAGCGTATTCCAACTAGCGCCTGCAAATTTCCTAACTTAATCATCCTATCTGGTTTTCTGCCGACCTCGACTGCACTTACCTTCTCTTGGTATCCATTCTGTAACCCTAATGGTCCACCGGTTATCCATCCTACGCATTACATGGCCCGCCCAGCGCCATTTCTTCCGCTAAATGTCAACTAGAATATCGGCTATCCCCATTTGTTCTCTGATCCACACCGCTCTCTTCCTGTCTCTTAACGTTAGTCCTAAGATTTTTCGTTCCATCGCTCTTTGTGCGGTCCTTAACTTGTTCTCGAGCTTCTCTGTTAACCTCGAAGTTTCTGCCCCATATGTAAGCACCAGTAGAATGCAATGATTGTAGACTTTTCTTTTCAACGACAGTGCTAAGCTCCCAGTCAGGATTTGGCAATGCCTGCCGTATGCACTACAACCCAATTTTATTCTTCTGTAAATTTCTTTCTCGTGATCAGGGTCCCCTGTGAGTAATTGACCTAGATAAACGTACTCCTTTACAAACTCTAGATGCTGACTGGCGATCCTGAATTCTTGTTCTCTTGCCAGGCTATTGAACATTATCTTTGTCTTCTGCATATTCATCTTCAACCCAATTCTTACACTTTCTTGATTAAGGTGCTCAATCATTTGCTGTAATTTGTCTGCATTGTTGATGAATAGGAAAATGTCATCTGCAAACTGAAGGTTGCTGAGATATGCGCCGTTGATCCTCACTCCTAGGCCTTCCCAGTCAAAGAGCTTGAATACTTCTAAGCATGCAGTGAATAGCATTGGAGAGATTGTGTCTCCTTGCCTGACCCCTTTCTTGATAGGTAACTTTCTACTTTTTTTTGCGGAGAACCAAGGTAGCTGTGGAATCCTTGTAGATGTTTGCTAAGATATTCACGTATGCCTCCTGTACTCCTTGATTACGCAATGCCTCTATGACTGCTGGTATCTCTACTGAATCAAATGCCTTTTCATAATCTATGAAGGCCATATACAGAGGTTGATTGTACTCCGCAGATTTCTCGATTACCTGATTGATGACATGGATATGATCCATCGTAGAATGTCCCTTCCTGAAGCCAGCCTGTTCTCTTGGTTGGCTGAAGTGAAGTGTTGCCCTGATTCTATTGGAAATTATCTTGGTGAATATTTTATATAATACTGAAAGCAAGCTAATGGGTCTAAATTCTTCAATTCTTTGACGTCTCCCTTCTTATGGATTAGTATAATTTTGGCGTTCTTCCAGCTCTCTGGTACACTTGAAGTTGTGAGGCATTGCGTATAAACGGCCGCAAGCTTTTCAAGCATGATATCTCCTCCATCTGTGATTAAATCTACTGTAATTCCACCTTCTCCAGCAGCTTTTCCCCTGGTCATGTCTTTCAAGGCCCTTCTAATTTCATCGCTAGTTATAGAAGGAGCCTCTGCATCCGGTTCATCAATATTTCGAATGAAAGTAGCTTGGCTGTTTTGGGCACTGTACAGGTCAGTGTAGAATTCTTCCGCTGCTTTTACTATGTCATCGAAATTGCTGATAATATTACCATGCTTATCTTTCAGTGCATACATCTTGCCTTGTCCTATGCCAAGCTTTATTCTTACTGATTTAATGCTGCGTTCATATTTTACGGCTTCCTCAATCTTTCCCACGTTGTAATTACGAATATCCCTTACTTTCTTGTTGTTCAGTTTTGACAGTTCAGTGAATTCTATCTGATCTCTTGAGTTGGACATTTTCATGTTTTGTCGTTTCTTTATTAGGTCCTTTGTTCCTTTGGAGAGCTTACCTACTGGTTGCCTTGGTGCCTTACCTCCTACTTCAATTGCTGCTTCTGAGATCAACCTAGTTACGGTTTCATTCATGACCTCTATGTTGTCTACGTATAGCTCTCTACTAATTTGCTATCACAATGGATGTTTCGCCTTTCGGGCGAAACTGCGACTTTTATAATTCAAAGGTTAACCACGACAGTTATTCCTGGTCGCGCTGTTCTGCCCTGTCGTTTTCCGGCATCATTATTTTCTTGTGCGATGATCGTGCTCATTTATGGTTAACGCAACACAAAACAACCAGTGGAGTGAATTGCAAGAGGAGGCGCACGCCGTTAATCATGAACCTGAGTCAACTCGTCCTATTTCAGTCATTTTTTTTCTTGCATGGGTTGCAGTTTTGCGTGCATGTGTCTGTGTGTTCTAGCGTTCGCCCACTTCATAGCAAAAAAATTACTAGAATGCTTATTTTTCGTACCGCGTCCAATTCAATGGTCGTTGACGTAGAAACTGCGTTGGTTCTTACGTTAATTAAGGTGCAAAGCTTGCAGCAGATGCCTCATCTGGGATAGCACTCAAGAACGTCTTCTCGTTTATTGTTAAAAGGCTGTGTTTTAGCTCATCTGTAATTGCAAATCTGCCTTTTAACTGAATCGATGCTCTCATATTTCGTTCTTTTCACTATGTAGACGGCTCATGCTGCCTATTTTGTCGGATGGTGCTACCGAGATGATGGGAACTCACGATTATGATTATCGTATGCCAATGTACTGTATGTACCCCCTATGTTGCTCGCACTGCTTTATAAATGGATAAGGACGAGAGATTACTTTATGGTAAAGAAGCTAGTTAGTGTTTTACAAAGAGGAACTTTTTTTCAGTTTTCTCATGAGCTGCCACCATATGCCCGAGGGATGGTCGTCTACTACTGCGATGTTTTGCGAAACCCTAAAAACTTAAGAACTATAACAGTAAATTCTATTTATGAACTCACAAATCAGCTGTGTTGTGTCACCATTTGCCAGCGTTCCGTTAAAGAACAAAAATATTGCTACAACAGTGTATATGTTGTACCTGGCTTCCCTGATGCACAAGTGTATTCGAGTCATCATGTAATAAGTTCCGTATTCTAATATGTCCTTTGCGTTCTACTTTCTTCTTTAGAGTAAATTATAGTACAGCATCAGCATGGAGTCTAATCTCGCGCCTTTGTGTGTACAGCAGCGTGTCTGCTTTGCTGCTACGAGTGATAGAACGTGGGCCAGGGTTTCCATTGAAGAACGAGCCTTCATTTGGGAGATCTACCCCCATCACTATTTAATTAACACCTGTCAAATAAATTCCGTCAGGTATGTTGTGCAGACTGTTGTTTGACCTTAATGAAGGTCCGTTTGATTCGCCTGCACCCCTGTGAAGCAGTTCATGGCGGTGTACGAGGTGTTCAGAAATTGTGGAGATCGATTTCTGCGGTGCACTCACAACGCGACACCCGAAACAATGCCGAGCTGCAGAAGCGGTGCAGGCGTTATGTTTCTGTCCGACTACAGTGCACCGAGTGCATACGTTTGCGATGTCCCGAACCAAAGGTGTGATTGGATTCCGAGGCGTAAATACATCCCGTGGTTGCGTAGGCACACAGCTGACGCGATTGAGTGGGGTTTCATTGGCGCTGTCGCCCGTGTGCAGTAACTACTATGCTGCTGCTTGACACCTGTACTGTCTGCAGCAGCTCGGCACTGACAGAAGAGATGGTGAAGCAACGTCGTGAATCAGCCCTGCATCTTGCCTGCACCTTTTGAAACGAACAACGCTGTTCAGAGGGCGCCATTTTAGCCCCACTGAAACGATTGACAAAGTGCATTACCCTGTTAACTGGTTCAGGTGGTGCAGGCGAAACGAACAGACTCTGTGAGGAGATTGCGCAATGATACGCGGAAGTGCGTGCGTCTGAGAGACAAATTGCGTTGTGGAAAAAATACATGTTCAATAGGCATGACGATACCTGTTCCAATAGTATGCAGAGGTGCATCGCAAAATTTTGTCTTAACTCTGAGTTTTCCTGCGATGCTGTTGTAATCTATTTCAACATTATAAATTAGAAGTGTTATCGAAGTTTATTAATTTATTTGTGTGGGCTTTCTGACTAGGCTGCCGCGTTGTACCTTTCTCTGGGTGTGCAATTATTCAGAATGAGCCATCACTTGTTTGGTGTGTAGTGGTTTCTCAATAGGGGGCTTATAGTTGATGGAGGTGCTAAAAATTACCTGAGGCTATAGATGCACTGATGAGTTTGCAACCTCTATAAATTACTTCACACTTTGTGGTGCAACCAACAAGTAATCACTGCCAGGACATGAGGCAAAATGCTAGTTTCATCAGGTCATGAGGTACTGTCAATTTTGTATGACGTATCACCTAGTGTGACGCCTTACAGGTGATGGACTTAAGCCAATTAGGGTCAGCTTGAAATGATATCAACAGCAGTGATTGACCCAGCATACAGCCCCAGAAGTATTGTTTTGTTATATTTTATCAACAGTCCTTTGTATGGCGCCTCCTTATCTTGTATTATATCCTCTTTAGGTATGAAATAAAGGCGAAAACTGGATAGTGTGAAATGTTGAAATAATAAAGTGCAATTCATAAAATTTTCACAATGCAGTTACAATACTAAAAGACCATTGTCTACCAAACATCAACGAAATCTTGCTGCAAAATATTTCTAGGCCTCAATGGGCTAAGAAAAAGAAGTGCTTAAATTTATTTTCATAATTAATGAGCCAAGCTTCTTTAATGGCACTTATTGCTATGAAGTTCCAATTTACACAATTTAATTTTCGTTCTTGCTTTTAAATGCATAAGGATTTCTATGCTTACACAAGGAGGAAAAGCCGTCCGTCCGTCCATCAGTAAGACGATCGTTTTTAAGATAGCGCCCGGAGCGGCCAGTGAACTCACCTTCATGCCGCCTCTCACTTCAACGCGAAAGGAGCGGCGAGAACACAGAGCACACGAAGCTGTCAGCACTCGCCGCACTGTGCCCCCATCGCAGATCGCTCTAAAGATAGGGGTCCGCGCGTATCTCTTCAACGCGAACGTTGCGGCGAGAACACAACGCACACAAAGCTGTCACCAGTCGGCGCTCTCTGTCACCATAGCAGATCGCTTTCAAGATCCGGCACGTGCGATCGCGCCAGACGCAGCCGCCACCGGAGTACGGTTGATCGCGGTTCATAATGGTTCGACGAGGATGTGTAAGGCGCTAAAGAGCGATAACGGCTTAAAATGGTCGGAACGCCATCAGCACACCTGCGTCATCAATTAACCTGCGTCGCCGTCCGCAGCAGTTTGTGCCGCCGCAACGCTGTCGTTTGTACTGGTCGGATCAAGTTTCATAACATTAATAATGACACCGGGCTGCGTTGAGATGAGCGAGTGGTGGAATGCTCACGCATACTTAGACAACTCCCAGAGCCGTTTCTGCGTATTTTTTCCCTCTTGTGTGCAGATTTTCCTTGCCTGTGTCTACAACAACCTTCACACGTGGCCTACTTTGTACTACACCAAATTTTTGTGGGCAGCCAGTGCTTTCCTACGCAGGGAAATTACCCCGGGCAGCCTGACCTGCTATGGCTGCTGCAGCTAGCATTCTCAAGATCCATGTGCGGCCAGCTTTTCTGGCACTTTTTCAATAACTCTTATTATTTAAATGCTCTGCATCGTTTTGAATTTTTTAAGCAGTGAAGTTTGACTATGTCACGTGGTGCGCTTGTTGACCAGTCAGGCTATGCTACACTATTGCCATACTATACTATTTCCTAAAATCGGATTGTTCAGATCTGGCCCGGTGTTTCACTATCCGACAATATGAACCTTTTTCTGGTGTCCCTGCCTCATTAATTAATAATTTACATCAGTAGATATCCTTCGTCTTACTGTAAAAAATTCGAAAAATCTTTTGGGAAAGTCTAATGATGGTCATCAGTTGTTCTTGTCAACATGTCCGTCAGCCAAGTTTTAGCGTAGCGTTGGCAGGGCTTACTCAAGTACTACTAGGCGTCATTGTGTTTAGCATTATACCGTTTGTAGACCTCGGAACGTCATGAACGCGCTCATTTTATACTCCCATGCCATGGCGCCACCTAGTGAGCCCCATTGCTGCGACGTGACATGCGCGATGACGCACTAGGCACACCTTTGGTCAGCCAGAACCGTCGAGACACCGTGGCGTCGGGTAAGCATGTTCGTATTGCACCCCGCAAGCTCGGGTTCGATTCCCACCAAGATCGAGAAGTGCCAAATTTTTTTTTCAAAGCCATTCATTTCCTTTGTTTGCAGGAACCACCCTGAGAAATTTCACGTCAATCCAAGCATTTGTTGGCGTGTTTTTAATCTTTTGGTACAATTTCGGTCACGGCGAATGCGAGAAATTTTCGCGTCCTGAGGCATATAAAGCTTTCGCAATAAAACAGACTATCCAAGATGTGTTTTTAGATTGCTGGGATGTGATACTTCATTGGGATGTGATTAAGCGGACTAAAAGACACAACTGCTACTATAGACCACTGCGGCAAAAAATTCCTACTGCAGGAGACGACTGAGCGGACACACTAGATGACCTCATAATGATCCTAGGCTTCCATGGTTTGTTGAAAACATGTATGCAGCTTCGGAACACGGATGAGAATGTTAGATCTTTACCAGAGAACTTCACAGAAAGTGTTGCGCAACTTAGAAAGGTGCTTAGAAACCAGTCTGAATTATCAAACAAGATTACTCTCCTTGATTTGCTGAAAGACTTGAGAAAATGGTAATCATATTTCGACCAGAGTGTCACTAATTTGTATACCTATACTTTGAAGGTTCTGCTCAATATTGAACAAGAAAATAAAGCAAGAAATGGTGTGCCCAAATGGTTAGCGCACCGGACCACTGTGCTGGGAGTCAAAGGCGAGGCAGTGGCCGGCAGTCGGCCTATTTACCGACTGCAAGGTTCCTTGAATAAAAAAAAAATATTTCACGTTAAACACGGCCTAATCCGCCGCACGCTTCCCGTGACGGACTTTGACCGGCGTTCGTTAAACGCGTAGGCTAGGACGAACTAAAACGAGCCTTAATACACGTAACATTAGTGAAGAAAACGCCGATAATCTGCCTGGGTCTGATATCCCGCCTATGTCGAATGATCACCTTGCATGCCACCTGCCGCGTGTAGGAGACGTACCGGGGCGGCACTGGTCCCTCTCGTGCAGCACGTACGGCGAGGCGCACACGCAGAGGTGGTTGACGCAGCGCAGGTACGGGTTCACCGCGGTGCACTCCTCCGTGGCACGGCACTCGTCGAACAGGTCCTTGGCTGCACGCGCGGGATGTGCCACACATTGCGTTACGCTGTGCGAGTGAACTTTGTATGCATAGCCACACGTAAATAATAAGGAAAGTGGATACACATGGAACCGAGGAGTCCTCGCATGCGCACATACATAGCGCAAATAAACGTCCAAATACATAAACAGGCGAGCAGCTTCTGCAATCCCAGTCGTCAAATTTTGGCGAATAACACTACCTTTCGGTGCATTCAGTGAAGTGTTGTTCTGCGTTCGCATCACGTGAAATGCAAATGACTGCTACGAATTGCGCTGGCCAACACTGCCCGAGTTTCATCTTCTACACATGCTTCAATGCCCCAGAATGTGGACCTGGGAACAACCGCCGTCATAACACAATTGCTAGCGCAAGGCGCACGTAATGCGGAAGTGGAGGGTTCGGCTCCCATCGGCGGCAACATGTTTTCCGTCCGCTCTCATTTCCCTTTAGCTTACGTTTTTACACTTTAAATATAACTACAAATAATTTCCCCCGTGGTTTCCTTGGCTTCAATATCGGTTGTAACAAAAATATGGCCACTCCGTTTTGTTTTCTTTCATTCATTAATATATTCATGGGGCTTAAGGTCCGAAAGACCCCGTATAGTAAAATGCCCACTGAGGTTCTTTAACGCGCACTTAGATATAAAACCGTGCAAAGCTACGACAGGCACGAGCGCCTGTATGCAATCGGTCATTTTCATTTTTCGTGCTATGCATTCTACTTTGTCCCTGACATTGATCAACGATATTTCATGCTCGTGCTGATTATTTTTTTTACGATAAACTGTCAATAAACCGCAAGCACAGGAAGAAGAATGATGCTCATAAATGTGCAATGACTATATAGTATTGTCACAGTAACAACGGGGCACAGAGCAGAACAGCTCCGGCCAAGAAGAACAGCTTCTGCTAAGGAGAACGTATTCGTCGTCGTTTCTCCTAGAAGCGTCCATGGTGTGCACCAAAAGTTGAAGCGCACTGTCGTTGCCCAACGCACCGGAAATGCATTGAATGTACGTGTTATTGGCTATCAATGACATACCTATGACGCAGGTTGTAATGATGAACGTTGTTGCACTGTTGAGAGCGAATTAAGAACCGAGCGAGCTGGCGAGCTTCCCCAGCGCGCTTAATAAATTGTTCAGAATCCTCTGGTGATTGTAAAGGTGTCAGGTAAAAGCTTCGCCTCTAAAATTGTCGCGGCGTATTGGCGGTGTTACGGTGGCAACAGCGGTGTAATACACGATGGTTAGGAGAAGGAGAACGCTGTCCCAGTTGATGTGATCGACGTGAGCATACATTAAAAGCTTATCAGTGATGGTGTTGTTGAGCACCTCTTTGTTAGGTGGTTCGTTTGGTGATGGTAAGAAATCGCATGGCGATGAAGGCCGCCACTGAGTGTCATGACTTCTTCCAGCATCTGGGCGGTGAAGGCCGTACCTCAATAAAGCCTGCAGGTGCGCCGTGCCGGAGGACGATAGCATGAATGAAGAAGTTCGTGACATCACTAGCAGTACCTCGTTGAAATGGCTTTGTTTCACAGTATAGCGGATGAGATAGTCCGTCGCAGCTATTATCCATCAGTTACCAGCCGAAGGCGTTGGAAAAATCCATGCCAAATCGGGCCAATTGGCTACACGTTGAAGGTGACGTCACTGTACAGCTCCGTCCTGCAGCTGGTCAGCTACTGATGCCGGTTGGGAGGTGCAGTGCCAGGATCTGGTTTTATCTGTGGTTTTATCTGCCTCGAATCATTCGTCGTGCTGCGAGAATGTTTCACGCAACTCATCTTCGGTATTGGACTTTCTTTGAGAATATGGGGTATTTTAATTATACAGGGTGTTTAAGCTAACTTTAGCCAAGAATGAAAAAAGTCGCGTTTTCGCCCGGAAGGCGAAGCATAAATTGCGATAGCAAATTAGTAAAGAGCTATACGGAGTAAGGACAGTAGCTTTATCGGCTGCATAAACTTGGACACAATCGCTTACTAACTGAATTAACAAGCTGGTGTCAGCACCCACAAGCAAACATGAATATATCGCAACGAGAACTGCAGTGCAATAAAACACAAGGACGACACAAATAAACGACCAGGACGAGCACTGAACTTGCAACAAGTTTTAATGGAACAAATTTTTCATATATATCCACTGTTCAACAAAGACGTCATTAGCTGCGTAAGCGTAAAAACGCTATCTCTTTATCTGAGAGTTGTATCGATGGCGTTTTTACGCATGCGCAGCTAATGAGGTCTGTGTGGGACAGTGCATATATATAAAAAATTATTTCCAATAAAACTTGTATGTTCAGTGCTCGTGGTGGTCGTTTCTTTGTGTTGTCCTTGTGTTTTGTTGCGCTGCAGTTCTCGTAATACTGTACCAACACGCCCAACTCGCCACGGTAATGAATACATCACGCTTGATTATCGCAGACAACCACTGTGAAAATGCTGGCGTGAGCAAGCGCGCAAGCAGCAGCGAGCGAAGGTTCGGACGGTCTATCGCTTCAACGGAAACTGGGCGGCAAAATCATAGTGCATACAAAGATAAGAGCCGTGTGGAGATCGCTTGCACGATACGGTGCGTGCGACAGCCCAGAGCCGCGCAAATTAGAAGTTCGCAGTTGCTGGCAAAGTACAAGCCGCACCCTCTCGCTCCCGCACTGCCTTCCCGCTTTCCTCCTACTTCGCATGAGTCGCCAGTTCCCCTCGCGCCCGGTCGCAAGATACGCATTTGGTGCCGCAGCTAAACGTCGCTTCCCCCCCCCCCCCATCCACCCACGGCCTTTCGCACGACGGAAGATGTCACGTTTGCTCTCCGACGTGCGTTCGCTCTGCGTGAACGCGCGCTTTCACTCGTACATACAGCTTACGGCGCGCGGCGACGACTTTATCGTCCCTGTACTTTATACGAAACCTCAAGGCGACGGCGATGAAATCCGCCTGGAGTCTTCATATAATTGCTATCGCAATAAAATACAAACAGAGGCGCTACGCGTGTCGTATTGGCGCAGTATTGTTCTGAGCCGTATGGAGCACGTCATTATATTTTTTTTTCAATCCGCCACGCTGGGTATTTTACAAAGATTACTCAATTAACTTGTAACACCAGAGCTGTTTAAGCTCTTGGTTAGGCAGCGTAGTGCGATCAAAACACTGCGTCTGGCGATGGCGCCACCGCACGTTGCCTAGCAACCACCTCACGGAGCGGCGTGTGCTTTACCTCCCTACGCTCCAGCCACGCCCCGGCAAGTGTGGAGGCGCAGCTTGGCCGTGACGTCACCGAGGAGATAAAGCTCGAAACTGCCGCGTGGGCAGCAGAACTCTCGTCGACTTTGTGCCGTGCACATGTTGCCTTGACATGAAACGTTGAGAGGGAAGGAGAGCATGCGCGCGGCTCGCGCTATTCTCGGGAGAGAGAAAGAGAAAATGAGAACGAGAGAGAGAGATAGAGAGAAATAAAATGTACCAGCACCAACGAGGCAACACGCAGAGCTGCTGCTGGGAAGGCAAGGGCAAGGACCCTGCTCCTCAAACAGACCCCCGAATCCCTAAATTACAAGCTATTTTAAAAGCGCAAAATGCTAAGATAGCAGAACAAGACGCGAAGCTCACAGCGCTTATGGCCAAACTCGAACAAGTAATTAAACACAACACTGCGCCGCCACCATCCACACCCCCACAGCAACCCAATGAAGTAGTGACACACCAAACGCTACAGCGAACACTACAGGACATGGAGAAAACACTAGTCAGCTCTCTCATCGAAAATGTCACCCAAGTATTCAGCGCGCTTCAAGCCAAAATCGAGAACATAGCTGCCAACCTCACGCAGGTAACTGCTACACAGAACCAACACTCCAACTCCATACAGGCGCTCCAGACTCAACGCCGAAAACGCGCCTCGTCATGCTAACAAGGCCCCTCCCGCAATCGCCGCCGTGCCAGTTCCATCGGGAGCGATTCAAGCCCGCCAGCCCACCTAGTCCCCCATTATGGCCCCAAACCATAAGCCAAACACTACTGAACACATCGAAGTATGGCAGTGGAACTGCAGAGGTTTCAGAAGAAAACAGGGTCTCCTGAAGCAATACCTCTGCACCACCCCCGCAAGACCTGACATTATCTGCCTGCAAGAGATAGGAGCCGACAGAACCCCTACGCTAGCCGGCTACTACACGATCCACCAACCCCACATGGCGAAGGTTGCAATCCTCGTCGCAAAAGACATCACTGTTATTGAGCACTCGTTGTCAGAACCGGAGGTTGAGCACTTAACCATAGAGATCGTGCCCAACAAACGGGGCCGAAAGAGCACGTTCGTGGTTAACACGTACAAGCCACCAAGGCCGGCGAAGGCCGATTTCACCAACCTCCTTTCCGAATCCAGTCGACTGGCGCAAGCAAACCAGCTTATTGTAGTCGGGTACTTCAATTCCCCTCACCGGGACTGGGGGTATCAGTCAAACTCAGCAAGAGGAGTGACAGTCGCGCGAGCAATAGAAGCCCTACGAATGGAACTCCTTACCGACCCTCTATATCCGAGCAGGGAAGGCAACAGTGTCACCCGTGACTCCTGCCCCGACCTCACCCTGATCAAGAACGTCACCGAGTCCACGTGGACGAACCTAGGAGAAACCCTGGGCAGCGACCACTGTATACTCAGCACGTCCACATCATCTAGCAAAATTAGAAGACATCTGGGTGCCGCCCATATCACTGACTGGCCCAAATTCCGCAATGCACCCGTCCCGTCAGGTCCAATCCAGTCGATACACGTCTGGAGCGAGGACATCAGACAGGCATACAAGACAGCCACAGAAACAATACACCGTACACCTGAAGCCCCAGAGGTAGACCGCCACCTTCTCAAGCTATGGGAAAAGCGCAGCCGGCTCGTGGGAAGATGGAAAAGGCAACGGCTAAACAGATCCCTCCGCCTGCGGATTGCACACCTCACAGAGGGCGCTCAGACATACGCCACCAACCTAGCACAGCAAAACTGGCAACAGTTTTGTGAGTCACTGCGGGGAACACTGGGAACCTCCCGTACGTGGGCAATCCTGCAGAACCTCATCGACCCCTCTAAATCAAAATCTGAATCTACACGCATCATGAAGCGTATTGCTCACCTCTCTCCGGGAGACAACGTAGCCCTACTTCTGGCTCTAAGGGACAAATACATCGGTACCAGCACCACGCCACCCTACTCTGCGACCTATCAGGGTGAGGAAAATCCGGCACTCGACGCTCCCATCTCCGAAGCCGAGGTGTACGCCGCAGTACGATTGTGCACCCGAAATACTACGGCTGGAGCGGACAAAATTAACAACGCCTTGATCCGCAACCTGAGCAAGGCACAGATCAGGGACCTCACCAAGTACCTGAACGACTCGCTCTGGGAGAAGAATGAAATTCCCTCCGAGTGGAAACACTCGGATATCATAGTAATCCCGAAACCGGGCAAGAAGCCGGCAGTGGAAGCTCTACGACCTATATCTCTCACATCGTGCCTGGGCAAGCTCTACGAGCGAGTCGTCCAGACGCGCCTTGAACACTACATAGAAGATAACGATCTTTTTCATCCATCCATGATTGGCTTCCGGTCTGGCCTGTCGACACAAGACGCCTTCCTTCTCCTGAAGGAGGAAGTACTGTCTAACATCCCGAGGGGTGGCGAACACCTCATTATGGAGCTGGATCTCAAAAGCGCGTTTGATAGCGTGTCTCACGAGGCAATACTCTCCGAGCTCAGCAATCTCAGCTATGGCGAGCGCACCTTCCAATATGTCAAGACTTTTCTGTCCAACCGAACGGCAACAATAGGAATGGGTGACACGAGATCGGACCCTAAAGACATGCCCAACAAGGGCACACCACAGGGATCGATCATCTCCCCGCTCCTATTCAACGTCGCCATGATCGGCGGCGCAAGGGCTCTGCAGCAGGTTCCGAACATCGGTACACCCTGTATGCGGACGACATTGAGATCTGGACAAACACCGGATCTCTAGCCGAGAAGGAAGACACACTCCAAGCGGCAGCAATCTGTGTCGAAACAGAGGCCATTCGATGCGGACTCCACTGCTCCCCCGACAAATCCGAAGTGATCCGCATACAGGGACACCACTACAAATCGCCAGGCAACCTAAACATCCTCCTACATGGGGTCCCAATCCGGGAGGTACCACTCATCCGGATCCTGGGCCTCTGGCTGCAGAGCGACGGAAAGGCCAACCACACACTCCAACTGCTCAAGACTACAACACAGCAGATCTCTAAGATGATCCGCCGGGTGGCCAGAAACAGAAAAGGCATGCGGGAGGACACGATCCGTTTGGTGCAGGCACTGGTCATCAGCCGCCTTTCCTACGGGCTCCCTTACCTCACCCTGCTCCGAGCAGACTTCAACAAAGCCAATGCGATGATACGCGTAGCCTACAAGAACGCCCTCGGTCTCCCATCGTACACATCCAACGTCAGCTTGGAAGCTTTGGGACTAAAAAAATGTTGTCGCAGTCTCACCTGAAAGGCGAAGCATCAATTGCGATAGCAAATTTGTAGAGAGCTATACGGAGTAATGATAGTAGCTTTATCAGGTGTATAACCTTGGACATGCAGCAGCACCGGCAACACGCAGAACTGTTGTCGACGCCGTCGGCGTTTTGCCCGCGTTCGCACAAAATGCGTACGGCGTTGGTGACTGTTGCCGGAGCCTCTGATATAAATAGGGGAGGTGTTTATTATACATAAGCGTATAGGCACTTGATGCCGCAGCTAAACGTCGCCTCCCTTCTCTCCCCCTTCCCCCCCCCCTCCCCGCCACGGCCTTTCGCGCTTCGGAAGAAGGCGCGTTTGTTCTCCATATATGGTGATTGTAAAGGAGGAAAGAGACGCCTACTTCTGCAGCCCTTAAGGGAGCACGGCGCAGAACGCGCGTTTTTTCTTCGCCGTGCGTTCACTCCCCGTGTAAAGCGCGCGCCCCTCGCGCCCTTTCACTCGCACATACAGCGTTCGGCGCGCGGTGACGATTTCATCTCCACTGACGTCATACGGAACCTCACGGCAACGGCGACGGCGACGCCGACGGCAGAAATCTGCTTTGGAGTGTCCATATAATTGCTATCGCAATAATAACACGTTCGAGGAAATTCAGGAGGCGGTCCTCCTGACCCAGTGAGACCGCCTCCTGTCCACAGCGACAGGCCGACACATCCTAAAGCGCATCGGCTACCCGGCGGACCTTGACGCCATCCAGTCGACCACAAACATTCCGACATCGTACCGGGCCAGAGTACACGTGGCCCCGCTCCCAAAAAACATGTCACAATCCCACAACGAAGGCAGAAGAAATGCCCGAGTGGACTACCTCAAACGCACAGTGGGACGG
Organism: Dermacentor silvarum; assembly: GCF_013339745.2. Taxonomy (NCBI): domain Eukaryota; kingdom Metazoa; phylum Arthropoda; class Arachnida; order Ixodida; family Ixodidae; genus Dermacentor; species Dermacentor silvarum. The sequence goes on along the minus strand of NC_051156.1, from coordinate 6,961,772 downwards.
AGCCCGAGGACGGTGTACGTGGACGCCGCCCTATATAAGGATACATCGAACGCAGCAGCAGCCGTGGTGGTGGACTCTTCTTACGAAGAAGTCTCCAGCATCCCCATCCCGCACTGCACCGTCACAGAGGCGGAAGCTGCGGCGATCATGCTGGCCGTTCAGTACGGGGACGCGACCAACCGAGAACTTCAACTAATAACCGACTCCCAAGCGGCGTGTCGGCTCCTTCTTGCAGGCAGAATACCTCAGAAATTAGCTAGATTCACGACTAATTCATTGGCTACAAATTCATCGCTCAAACATCAGATCACGTGGGCTCCGGGACACTCGGGGCTGGAGGGTAACGAGGCCGTGGACAGGCTAGGGACACAATCCTCGATCCCACTACTACCCTCCCCGTACCCGCAGCTTACGGCGCGCGACTTCAACACCTGCGCAAACAACGTCAGCTTTGCCCCCCACCACACAAGGGGCTAAATGCACAGGAAGCACGGGACTGGAGACAACGCCAGACCAACACCTTCCCCAACTTACACAAATACAGCATTATCTTCTCAGAACACTACAAAGACGCATGCCCATGGTGCAACGAACGACCCACCGCCTACCACGTCACGTGGGGGTGTACAGGCCCCAAACCCCCAGACATACAAACACAACAACCGGAGGAGCAGTGGGAGGCCACTCTGTCCAACCCCGACCTAGCGACCCAGCGCGGACTGGTAATCCAGGCGAGAGCGGCAGCGAAGGCCACTGGGGTCTAGAAATGAAGGCTCCACTCGATGTACATTTTCCTCCGTATTTATTTTCTCTGTGTGAATAAACGTTTTCTACTACTACTACTGCCGACGCCGCCCACGTTTCCCCGCGTTCCCGCCGAACGCGCGCGGCGTCCGTGACCATGGTGTTGTTACAAGTACAGGTGGAACGACGGAGCGCCGCCACCGTGCACTCACTGGGTTCAACTTTGGTACCTCCGCTCCATCACACCGCAAGATGGCAGGAGCGGTTGCGTGGCCGAGATCCGGGCGAGGCGGCCGATATTGCACATGTGGACGAGCGGTCGCCGTCTAGTCGAAGCAGTGGCCGCCACGTTGCACCCTTGTTTTCATTCTTTTTGTGAGATGACAAGCTTTGCTATTCGTGTGGGCAAGCTGTGAAATGGGCATGAAGTGTTTTGTGCCATGGTGCAATTTATGGCTACAAGACCTGCACTGAAAAAGTGTCGCATTTTGCTGCACCCGGAGAAGCGGGCCGCCTAAAGATTGGCGCCATACGATTCCGCGCCAGGACCGCGTGATGCAGTCGACTGACTACGTGTGCGTGAAGCACTTCGAGCCGAGGTAAGTGACGAAGACGTGGGAAGCAGTCTACAAAGGACATGTTCTCGTGAGTGCACCACGAAAGGAGGCTCTGGCAAAAGACGCCGTGCCGACGAAGTTTCCCGACGGCCCTGCTCACTTGACAAAGACAGAAAACCATTGACTTTGTGTTAGATAACTACAACCTGCCATTTCCATGTCAGGAACATGAAGTAGACATCATGGCAATACTGCTTTTCTTTTGAGTTGAAGTGCTGTCTTATTCTTTTTGTGGCTAAGAACTGGATTAAAATAAAGCAATCTGATCACGAATGAATGCATCTCTACATCACTGTAATAAAAGGCGCCGTTTTTGAGTTCATCCACGCCATGAGTTGGTTGTTTTCTATGAACCATCCCTACCTGCGTGTGCCGTCCTTCTCTCCCCGTGCGAGAGCTACGCTTGTAACAATGAGAATATTTGCGGTTTTACATGCTAAAACCACGATATGATTATGAGGCACGCCGTAGGAGGGCTCCAGAAACTTCGACAATCGGGGGTTCTTTAACGTGCACTGACATCGTACAGTACACGGACCTCTAGCATTTCGCCGCCATCGAAATGCGACCGCCGCGGCCGGGATCGAACCAGCGACCTTTTCGGGTCAGCAGCCGAGCACCGTAACCACTGTACCAGCGCGGTGGACTGGCTACCCTCGTAAAGGCTCCAAACATCCAAATGGACGTGTTCCTTAAATGATCAAGTCGTAAGCTGTCTCTGGGCAACTACGTAAGACACAGACAGTGAAATATATCACTCGGGTGGGAATAGAGAAGATTTGGAAACACTTACCCACCACTGTAAATATGTCTCCCCTCTCTCGGTACCAAACCAGGATGTTTTTTCATGCCCTAAAGCGTCATCGGTGCCTGAAACTTAGCTGTTGGCACTTCGCTAAAATTCACTGTAAATATGTGCGACAAGCTAGCGCTAACAAAGGTTGTATTCATCACGCATTCTTTATGCGTTATCAAGGACCGCTAATTGGTTGGAATGTTCCCGACAGCAATCGACAGTACATTTTGCTGCTGTAATACTATAGCTAAATATTATTTTTGTATAACTAGGTCAACATTACTTCAACAAACAGAGCTAAATTCTGTCATATTTCAACGTGACTTCAGTGTCATATGTTTGAATGCACGATTTGACATGTCCGAATGCGAAGGCATCCTCCTATCGCGAACCTTCGAGGTGGCGAATTAAACATATTCAACATATATCTGTATACCAACATATACCAGCATATGGCTGTATCATCAAAATCTCGTATTTGTTCGCCGTTTTTATCATTTTACGCTCGTTATAGCGTGAAGGCTGAGTTTGCTTGTTTCGAGCGGTGTTCGCGGCCCGGAAGTGAGCATGCATGATACCTCGCATCTCGCATCGGCCACGGATACCGTGGCGCCATCTCGGGCCCTCTGCACAAAACGCGGACCGAAGTTCCACCTTTCCGGAGGCGCCATTGGTTCACCTAAAATACTTCTAACACCATGTCCGTGACTGCAGCCGGCATCTCTGGCGGCGGCTCAGCAGGTTTCGACGAGCCAAGCTCCGGCAAGTGTGGAGGCGTTTAGTGTGTGTGTGTTTCGTCAAGGTATGTAAAAGCTCGAAGAAGCTAGGTGATCAGAAGCTCCGCTGTTGACTCCAGCCTTGCACCACTAGTGCAAGCTGTCCACATTAAAAAAATTATTAACTCTAGCGAAAAATCCTGAATACAAACGTTGTAGCGCTTGTTCAGAAACATCGGACTATTTCATCTCTGCTAAGATAACTGCCCTGATAAATTTTTTTTCCAGCGTTTCCTTAAAGTGCGCAAAAAATACCATGTGACTTCCGGCTAACGCAGCGCGCTTTTAGTGCCCTCAAATGTAAGTCGAACGAATTGGCAAAGGCTGCTCCGCACACAGAGCTCGATCGAGCAGGCTGTCGGTGACTGTGATGGACATTAAATGACAAAAGGGGCCTACCGTTTTAAGAAAAAAATCAACGAAAACGTGTCCGCCACATGCAAATGCGATACGGGACCGGAGGCAGCATTTGACGCAGCGCCGGCATTCTTTCTTTTTTTTTTCGGACCAATGAAGAAACGCAATAAAGGGGGAGAGGGAAGACAGTGTGATGAACGACGGAGATAAAAACCACGATCGCAGCCACCGACAGCCTGCTCAATGGACCTCTGTGCGCGGAGCAGCCGTTGCTAATTCGTTCAACTTACTTTTGAGGGCGATAAAAGCGTGGCGCGTTAGCCGGAAGTCACGTGGTATTTTTTACATTTCGCGCACTTTAAAGAAACGCTGGAAAAACATTTAATAGGGCAGTTATCTTAGCAGAGATTAAAAAATCATCTGTTTCTGAACAAGCGCTACAACTTTTGTACCGAGAATTTTTCGCTGGAGTTAATAATTGAAAAATTAAAAAATAATGTTTGCTAATTGCCCAGCTTGGGGGATTGCAAAAGATATCATGCCGTGGCTCCATACGGCTCAGAACAATACTGCACCAATATGACACGCATAGCGCCTATGTTTGTATTTTTAATACTTGGCAAAAGTTAGCTGGAACACCCTGTATATCTTCGGGAGTTGCCGGTGAGATTTGCACGCAACATAAGTTCAAATGAACGCGAACCATTCACGACGGCGTTACGTGTTTCTAACGATTCCGTGACAAGAGTATATAAGAAGGAATTATCATCCGGCGCAAATGCCGTACAGGCATGGCTGCATGAACGGGTCATCGGAGATGCAGAAAGCTTCCTGCGCCACGAACGAAGCGCGAACTTTAAGAGCAGCCACGGCTCGAAGCACCCGCTGGTCACTCCACCAGATTACCCGCCGTGCTGACGTGAGTGGCGTAGTGGCTTTGGCGTTGCATTGCTAAGTCGGAGAGCGCCGGAGGAAATCCCGGCCGTGGCGGCAGCATATCGATGGGGGCGAGATGCAAAAGCACCCGCGTACCGTGCATTGGGTGCTCGTTAAAAAAAACCCCAGGTTGTCAAAACTGATCAGGCACCCCGCTCTACAGCGTGTCTCATATTCATGTCGTGGTTTTGGCACGTAACACTCTAGAATGAAATTTAATTTAAGTGATCAATGTACTAAACTGTTGTTAGCATCTTATGGGCTCACTACGGTGGCGAATTAGCTGGCATTGTGGTGCTGAACACGAGGTCCCGGGTGTGATTCCCAGCCGTGGCGGCCGCATTACAACGGGGGCGAAGTTCAAGGTCACAATAAGGAACCTCAGGTGGTCGAGGTTAATCCGACGCCATCCAACGGCGTCTGTCATAGCCCCACTGTTGCTTCTGGGCGTTAAACCCTCATTAATGAATAAATGAAATCATGGTTAGCGTCTTGAGTGTCGAGGGGTATCTGAGTGAGTGGTCCAGCGGATGAGTAGCAGTCACAGCGTTGCAAAAACTATCGATTGTACTATTGATATTATCGATGGTTGTCATGGTCGAACTATTGATACCACGAAATCTATATACATTTTGTATCATCGATAGCGCGCTATCGATATTTTTGCACTATTGAGAGTGCACTCTCGATAATGCAAAATTACGTGACGTACCGCAGGTAAACAGTACAACATAAACTTGGCAACGTTTCCTTGTTCCCAAAGGCATGAACTGTGTGTTACTGATGGTAAGTTATCGCAAAATTTGCGGTAATAGCACTACCCAAAAATTGCACACATATTGGTAGCACCATAAATAGCGAACTATCGTAATACTATACACTGTATTATCAATAGTTTTATAGCGAAATACTGTAACACTATACATTGTTTTTTTCGATACTATCGACAGTTTAAATAAACTGCCGATACTATAGATAGCCGATTTGGCGATGATTTGGTGCGAGTGACGGCCACTCACCGGTGACGCATCGCACGACGGCGTTGACGGTGATCTCCACGGGCCGGTAGAAGGGGCACTGGCAGCGGCCGAATGGCTCGCGTGCTCGCTTCACGCACACCTGGCTGGGAGACACCCGGCAGTCCAGATCGTCGTCGCACCGCTCGTGCCGCTCGGGACGGTACCGGTGCTGCGTCAGCGGTCCCCCTGCGACCAAGTTGGTCACAACGGTGAGCGACGCGAGACCGCAGCGCTACTTGCGTGCGCTTGACTGAAATCGAAGCGGCCCTAAATGCTCTGACAGTGTTATTCCGTCTCTCCCAATCTTTCGGAAAGGCGTATATATCCATTGGGCCGCAGATATTCGAGTAACGTGTGTGGGCCATTCGATTCCGGACATTATGATGACCAATGAATATTCCCACAAAGCTCGCTGACATTTACACTCAGGATACGTCAGAATATATGGCAAACGCTCAGAGTGCACAGTACGATAGAGAAATCGATAAATTGCCGAAGGACCTGAGGGAAGCCAGGAAATACATTGTGGAGCTTAAGCAGTACAGTAGAAATATGAATATCGAGGTCCAAGATGCTCCGCAAACCCCGAGTGAGGACCTGAGGAAAACCGTCGTAAACATTGACAAATGCTTAGAAAATGATGTCATTGATAAGACATTGGCATTGCGCATCGCGCATTCTGAAAATATAAAAATAAATCGAATGTGGTCATCAGATCTTCCTCTCTAGAACTGCGCGAAACAAACTGTTGTCCACAACAAGAAAACCTGATGTGAAAGAGCATCTTTGCATCGAAATGAAGATTTCTCTCATCAAAGCCCAACAAGCAAGGCGTGGAAAAAAAGTAAAAAATATTTATGGGTGTCACACGGCAGAATTTTCACGCGGAAAGCAGAGAAGACCTCTGTCTTGCGTGTCACTTGTCATTATGATTTGGCTCAAAATCTAATCTTGAGTCTGTGTTGAATTTTTGGTTGTGATAAACTGCAATGCCTTCTAGTCCATGTGAATTAAATTCATATATAACTGATCGGCATAGACAACTATTGACGTTTCTTCATATCAATACGTAGTCACCACTCGGCCAGCAGCTTTCCGAAACGTACCCATGTATATATATATATATACCCTGTGCTCACATTTTTCTATTTCTCGCTTTATGGCGAAAGCAATGATATCGAGAGTCCTGGCAAATTTTCGCCATTGTCGTCGCCGAGATGTTCCGTATTAAATCCGAAAGCCATATAAATGAGCGACCCATACACTGTGGGTACGGGAAAAAGCAGGGAACAGTGAGCCGCAAAGGATGACGGCTTGATGGGAATTGATGGGCATTATCTTAGGTCACGTAATGAAACGCGAATGGGAAGGTGAGCACGCGTCTTCTCCTCTAGCCCTGCCGCAGCTGTGAATGACTGTGCGCGGTTGACTCTTATGCGGCCCGCGTGGTATATCTAATTGTTGGTAATCACTGGTGGGTGCAATGATAAAGGGCGAGCAGGGATGGCTGCTAACTTCATGTGCCCTGTCTACCTTGCCGGGCTGTCTTTCCGTGCCCCTAGTGTTGCAGAGATAAGAGACAGAGGTAACTGCAGATCACTGACAGAGGCCGTCTGTAGTGGACATAAAGATAGGCAGGTAACGATGATGAATCTAATTTTCGGAGTTGCGGTGAATCGCGCGGCTGTACGAACCATTGGCGTCCACTGCCGGCGTTCTTCATAATGCTAGCGTTGTGAGAGCGAGTGCTCGAGGTCATCCATTGAGGTATTTACAAGTTTAGATGGTTCGTGCATTACGCTATGCTTGCTATTTTAATTTTAGGTGTATGTTTGCTACAATTTATATGGCCACTATAACTAACGTATAGACTCGTGTAAGGGCCGCACTTTTCTGTCGCGATTTTGACGGCCCTTTCGTGGGACCGGGCCAATTGACCTCATTTTTAAATTGACCTCAATCGCGGCCAATTGACCGCGATTGCTTCTCGACTGGATGTCTTTTTTTAATATTGACTGTCAAGTTGGGGGTGCGCTACTTACACGGGTGCAATCCTTACACGGATTTACACGGTAAGAATCTTCCTTCGTGTAATTGTCTTCTACTTCGCAATCACTAATAGTGCTTCACCTTCCCGGCCAAACTGCACTCTTTTTTATTTTATATTTTTGGTACTTTGAGTCCGAGTAGAAGCGCTGCTGCGCATGACTTCTACACTTCTATTTATTCTGATTTCCAGTGAATCCGGCTTGGCATCATTTCGGTAACTGAGTGAATTTTATATACGAGGTGTTTCAGCGAACACTTTCGAAAGTTTTTAAAGGTTGCCTGTGGCAGATAGCACAATGCTAGTTCATGAGCTCGTCTACTCGACGAGCTCATGAAGCTCATTACTTGCAAAAAAATGAAATGCATAATCTACTAATTAATAAAATTAACCAATTAAGTTTTTAGCTAATTACCTTATGGCCCATGCTGTAAGTACGGATCCACTTGGAACTCATTCTCAGGCTGACACCAGTGCCGAGATATTAATTCTCTAACTTTGCGTGCCAGTCACTTTCTTAACAAAACATCGTTTAATGCATCGAAGCACAAAAGTATGAATAGCTATATAAATTATGGTGTCTTACGATCCAAAACCACGATCTCATTATGAGGCACGCCTTAGTAAAGGACTCTGGAATAATTTAGACCACCTGGGGTTCTTTAACGCGCGCCTAAATCTAAGTATACTGGTGTTCTAGCATGTCGCCCCCGTCACAATGCAGCTGCCGTGGCCGTGATTTGATCCCGCGACCTCGTGCTTAGCAGTCCAACACCATAGCCACCAAACAACCACGCCGGGTAAGCACGAAAGTAACTGGAACGCCAATCCATTTCTCCTCTAGAATAGTTGATTGTTGGGCTAGTTGGTTCTGCATAACTGAACAAGTAACTCAGCGCAATAAAAAAGACAGACACAAGAAAGGGAGAAGCGCTTGTCCTTGTTTCTCCCTTTCTTGTGTCTGTCTTTTTTATTGTGCTGAGTTACTTGTACATTTTTCCTCAATGTTCGGGAATTATATTGGCGCCATCCTGAGAATTAGTTCTTAGTGCATGCACCTTGCGAACTCCACGGCTCTAATTAGTAAATTGCAACATGGGCATAAATTAATATGTTAAAAACTTAATTAGTAAATTTTTGTTAATTAGTCGATTATGCATTTCAATTTTTTGTGCAAGTAATGTCCGCCTCTTCGAGTAGACCAGCTCATGAACTAGAATTGTGCTATCTGCCACAGGCAACCTTTAAAACTTGTTTGATAGTGTTTGCTGAAACACCTCGTATTTATGGCCTCTGAATGCAAGAGGCGATGTTTCCATCCCTAATGCGTAAATGTTGTAAATAATTATAAGAGCTTTTTTTTCTTTTTTGTCGCCAGTCGTTAGCCCTACTGGAAAGAGAATCAATATTGAGACATATATCACTCACGTGCTTTTCACACGCCGTTGATGGAAGAATCTGCTGAAGGGGTCATTGAACTCCGCAGGTCTTTTCAGGGTCAAAAAAGCACGCAAAGTAATTTGAAATGAGGTGAACATACGTCAATATATTCATTCTCTGGGCATTGGCTATCTGTCTTGTTGGCTACCTCCTCTTTAAAAAATATAATAAACTTTGTCATATGTATACATTTAAATATATTGTGTCTGTGCATGGTGTTCTCAGCAGAAATTTTTGTGAAATGTTGAAGTGAGGAAACACGGATGAGATAGCCTCTGCTCACCGGGAAAGTTCGGGAGGGGGCTCGAGGATCGCAGCTCAACGTCATTACATAGTCAAAATATGACATTCACTCAGGCTTTTAAACGAAAATTGCTTTGGTATACCAAAAGAACAAAAAGAAGCTTAGCCTAGGGATATTAGATTTCTCCAAGGCGCTCGACAGAATTATTCTTGATACCTTGTTGGAAAAGCCCTATTGTTACGGCTTTCCCGGTGCTCTTATAAATCTAATAAAAATTTGTTTATGTAATCGGCACCAGTGTGTACCGACAAATCAATAGTTGTCTTTATCCATGAATGTTAGCAATGGCGTACCACAAGGTACAATAGTGGGGCCCATTTTATTCATTATTTGTAGTAATGATACCGTAAGAGTCGACAGCTCTGTAGATTCTCATTTATGCGGATGATGCTGGTCTTCTTTTTTTTTTCGGTAAATGGCTGACGACCTCGTTGTATCTACCAACGATGAACTGAATAAAACATGTGGGTATATATACTGTTCTAAACTTCCTAGACATAAACTGCTCTAAAACCAAGGCTCTACTGTCCCTATAGCCAAATGAAAATCATGTGAAATGTCTCACAAATTAACCCATAACAATACTGAAGGTCAACTTTCCCCGACCATTCAAACTCATGGTGTTGTCTTTCACGAATATAGCTAATGGGATTAGCATACTTAAGACACAGGTCACGAACTTTGCAAAACTATAGGGATATTGCGTACGTGCCAGCTTATAGTATTTGTAAAGCAAAATTTCCTATTGTATAATGCTCCGTTTTCTTCTCATTCATAATACTTTGATCTGGATTTGTCCGCAGGCTCTTAAGACAGTGTTAAATACTTTGGGCATACTACAAAAGCCTGTTCTACAATCTATTGCAGCTGTCCCCTACATCGCGCGCACCTCCAAATTGTTTTTCAGAGCCTTGACAGTCGACAATACTTATGCATACCTGCTTTTGTCGGCTTTGACATCAGATATACAGAGGCAGCAGATTCATACGTACTTTAGCTGATAAGCAAACTAATCCCGCCTGTCGCCTTACTCGACATACAGAAAATTAGTATGTGCCATATGCCGTATTTTCGCGCGTATAACCCCTAACTTGGAACTCCACGAAAAGAAAAATAACCTCGTGTATAACCCGCACGCTTATCAGACAAAAATGAGGACTAGGAAGTTACAACTACACGCAGTCATCATTTCATTTTCAAAACACATTTCAAAACGACCGCCGCAACGTTGCCAGTGCTGTCCGATTCACTGCTGCCATCCGAGGCTTCATCGCCGCTCTCAAGGAAGTAATCATCTTCGGAACCATCTGAGCTGTCCCTTATGGCACATTTTTTGAAGCACAATGAAAGACTGCCGCCGATACACACTCATGATGCCTAAACAAGGCTGGCCAACTGTGCAAACTGGGCGTACAAGAAACGGCACCTGACTCGTTGCAAAACGGTGTGAAAAGTGTCTAACCAGACTATGGATGTGGATCTGGCTATAATCTGTGTTGGCCTCTTATTGGCTTAACATACGTCGATGTCGATAGGCATGCGGACAATGCGGGCTCTGCACGGCAGGCCGCGCGTTGCCGTAAAGCCGACCCCCACCCCCTCCCTTCGCGAATATTCGCAGATAACCCGCACCCCTACTTTTTAAGCAATTTTTTTTTCAATTCTTGGTGCGGGTTATATGCGAGAAAATATGGTACTTGTTGAAACTATTGACTTCAAACTCTTCGTTTCTGTCTTCGAAATGTACCCCCCCCCCCCCAAAAAAAAAAAAAAAAAAAAGAACAGACTGGTGGTCTAGCTGGTATTGCATAACTTGAGGTATAGCGCAAGTGGGTACGCAGGTCTTCGCTGTGTCTTCGACTCGTCTTTCGTCTTGAGTGGAAATTTGCGCTGTGCCTAAAGTTGTGTACTTAGCAAGTGGTAATTTACACCTGAGAGCTCACGGGTTCTGTCTAAAACTGCGTGCTCACTTAAGTGCTCAATGTGCTATTTATAAAGATCTGGTTGGATGTTGGTATTATTTATAAGTGTTATTTTATTTACTATGTTTTAGTTGGTTTTTGTATTATTATTTTCAAACTTTTATTTACTCACTTGGATGTGTAGGCCATATGTGCCTTCGCTTGTGTACGGTTGCTTTCTGCTGCCTGCGCTTTTCTTCTAGCTTCCATAGGGGTTCCATGAGCTTCCAGCACATGGAACCCCCATGAGCTTCCAGCTCATGGAACCCCCGACTTAGTTTGTTCCTTTTCTTTTGTACCATGAAGATAACTAAACTCGAACCCAAACATACTACGAATGTTTCCGGAACCGTCCCGTGAAAAAAAAAAAAAGGCCACGTCCTGCAGACGTTAAACTTGCAGTTTTAAACAGCTATTCGAGGTTGGGCTACAAATCGTTCGCAGAAACTCCGCCGAACTATGACGTCACTGTGTTACCTAGCAACCACTTGGCACAGTTCTGCCTGGCTCGCGTTGCGCCTAGCTCCGACGTCACTATGCGAAGCCTTGCAACCACCTGGCATGTGTGCGCCCAGCCGCACCACGCTGCACCGCAGTTTCCGTGCAACGCCAAGCTTCCACAGCCGAGTAGGCGGAGAAAAGAAAAAATCCACGACAGCTCCGTGACGCCGCGACGGTGGCACATTGCCTAGTGTCTCTGCGCCGAGCACCTAAAAACATGGGTCCGCCGAAGAGGTACGTAACCCCCGAGGAAGAAGGTGCTCGACGGGAAGCCCGTCGCGCCGCTGCTCGTGGACGAATGCAACGACTCAGATCAAACCCGGAATACCGTGCAGGTGAACCTTCGTCAAAGCGACAGCGAAGAGCGGAAGATCCCCAGTACCTCGCCCTTTGCAGGGAACGCTCTTGTCTGAGTGATCGCAAGCGCCGAGAAAGAGATCCTGGCTACAGTGTCATGCGTAACTTCCAGCGTCAAACCCGCAAATCCATGGGTGGCGCGAATGGCCGATTTTAGCGAGAGTTCTTGAACGTCGAGTTTGGTCACAGCTGCCGCGTCTGCGATCGGCTGTGGTTTGACGTCAACCTGTCTACTCTGAACTCGGTTCAAGACATTCAGAAGCGCAATGTCGCCGTGCAAGTGTTGCGCGAAGCGTTTCCCGCCGAAAGCGACACCGGAGAGATGAAGGTTTGCAAAAGTCTTGGCATAACATAGCAAAACTCCGTTAAAACCTTAGCATAACATACAAATACATAGCAAAAACTCGGTAAAATCTTGACATAACATAGTAATACATAGCAAAAACTTGGCAGAGCTTCGTAAACTTTAATCGACCCCCAGCTACGCTGTTTCTTCAGCCCTGCACCACTAGTGCAAGCTGCCCTCATTTTTTTTTCTGAAACTTCTAAGGGGCCTTCAAAGCCATACATTTTCCCTTAAAACATCCAGGGAAAGTTCATTTAATGCAGCACTCGGATAGATGGCGTCGATGGAATATCCATTGGCCATTATTTGGCTGTTATTGCCTGTGATAGTTTCAGGTGGTGGTTTTTGAATGTGTTGTTTATGTACTGTGTATGGTTTCTGTGCAACCGAGAATATCTCGCATCGGTATGCAGCACAATGTTCGCGGTGGATATCCACTGTACATGTGGCATCCACTGAACGCTATGCAATACACCTATTGGATACATATGATGCATAGCATGCAATGTCTTTTGCGTGCAAGGAAGAGCAGATACATTGCATGTGAACGAACGCGCACATGCGCGCCCGAATGGAAGTACTAGACTTCAACGAATATAAGCTTTTTCGAATGCGAATTGAATGCGTAGTGTAGGTATCGAATATCGAATCAAATATCGAATAGATAAACTCAGACGCATATATTTACAGCCAAAATATTTTTTCGGCATAATTAGATACCACGCCCTGTAGGGACTAGTGCAAAAAATAAACCTAACTGCAAGGGTCAAAAGCATCAGTTTCAAGCACAAGATCACTATAATCGTCATTAAAGGAAACTGCACGAATAGATTCCCAAGTTGGTCAACACAGCTAGTGTGGCGTGTTAGTTCAGCATATTGCAGGCGCGTAAATGCGCGTAAGATACAAGGACGAAAGAAAGGGCAAGGCACATGTCGAGCTTCTCAAGATTTAACAGCGAAGCTGTTAGCTTCTAGTTGGTGGTGATTTTTCGTGTCTGGGTGCGCGGTGCTCGCACAAAAATGTGGACCAATCCCAGAGACACTGCAAAGAAGCGGGAAGGCACAGTGTGCTGCTTCTCCAAGAGGCATCACATAACGTCATCAGGTGACATCATCATTTGACGGAGACGTCATCGCGTGTCGTCACATTTGACGTGATGACGTCATCACGCGATTTCGTCACGTGACGATGCCGTTATCATGTAACGTAACGTTTGACGTGATGACATAATCACTTTACGCCAGCATGCGCTCGCGCATGAAAAACGCGTGCACACAATGTATCTGTCCTTGATGCGTGGGCGCTCGGTCCGTCGAATCTGTCGCACAGCATGCTCTGCGACCATAATCGACCTTATGGAAAACACTGTCCAAAAACAGTACCACCACCTAGTGACCGCGGCCACTCAGACAGACCTCAAACGGCAGCTGGGAAAGGGCTTTGTCTTTGAGTTTCCGCGTAACAGAAATATGTGTTCTCTTGTACTCGAACTACAATCCCAAGCTATCATGCCTGCAGGTGGAGTGTAAGTCGCAGTTTACGAACTGTCTGACGCAATTTAGTTCGAAGAATTCATTTGCTTCAATGACGCACTTGCGCTTTCCGGAGGGCCTGTAAGATGAGGACGTATGCTGGACTTTCGCATACCTGCGTGCGCGCGTGACATATGCCACTTGTGATGGTGGTGCTTGTCTACCGCCGGCAGCAGCTTCGGTGTACATCCGTTTTCACAGGGTGGAATGGAGGCGGATTTTTTTAGAACCTGGTTGCAAACAAATTTTCCAAGCATAAATGGCTGCTATAAGAATATAACTTTCCAAAAACGCTTACTAAATGGTTCCCAGGAGAAAGATATAAAGTTGCAGAAGAAAGCGCCAAAATTATTCATTCAAATTGTGGGCCCCCTCCTCCCTTCTACGTGCCCAAACAACAATCTTTTCGTGAGGCACGCCATATAGGGAGTCTCCGGATAATAATGACGACATGGGATAATTTAATGGGCACCAAACACGAGCGTTTTTGAAATCCGCCCCCATCAGAATGCGGCCGTAGCGCCCGGGGGATTGAACACGTGAAAAAAAAAAAGAAAAGCGGATGCAGGACGTGTGTGCCGTAAAAACAAGTAAGGAGTACGCTTAAGCTTCGCCTTTAAGAGTGGAACGCGATCGCGGTATGGGACGCCGTTGACACCGACACCGTAATTTCTGCGACATGTGGCCCGATCAAAATTTAGAAAGACACGGTTTTCAACATTTCCCTCAATATTGCCTAGAACCAAGCTACAGTGAAACACCATCAGAATTGGAGGACGCTTAAGCTTCGCCTTTAAGAGTGGAACGCGATAGCATTCAAAGATCCTTGGCTGCTCATATGAATTTTTTCTCGTATATTCAAATGAAAATCCGACGCTATCACGTCTGTAGGTAGTGGTTAAGTCGTACTTTACGAATTTTCTGACGGATCTTGCTTTAAGAAATTCAATTTTTGTCCACTAAAGCCTTGCGCCCCGCGAAAGGCCCGGCCCGCCCGGTCGGGGTTGGTGCCACTATATGTGTCACTATACTGTGCCAAGAAGAAGACTGTGGGATACTCTCTCAATCTTACATTTCGGAACACCATCCTAGTTAGAGAACAGTGAACGGAGTTTCTAGGTGTGGTATATGATGAACATATGCTGTGGTCAGAGAACATCCGATACATACGTCCAAAAAATAGCCCCCTCTGTTGGTGTATTGAAGAGGCTAAGAACTTCGATGTCAGCCACAGTGAAAATGTATCTTTATTATTCCAAAAGGGTAGCTGCTTGCGCTAGTTGGTGAAGCCTTCTTTAGACAAAAAAAAATGTCACAGTTTCGCCCCAAGGGCGAAGAAATGAATGCGATAGCAACACAGCAATGTCATACGAAGTAAGGTGAGCGGCTTTGGTAGCAATATGAATTGTAGTAAACATGAGCTGATTAAGTAAGCAGGTGTGCTGCGGCGTAAGTAGACCAACATGAAGAGAGACTCGATGACCACGAGAAGGCGCGTGTGAAACGGTGGTGTTGATGAGAAGCGCTTCCCGTGGGCAGCGCGTGCGAAGGGACACACCTGTAGTACTGCACTGCCGATCCGGGCAGCATTGCATGTGTAGCGTGCGTTGTAAAATGTGGCCCGACTATTACTAACTGAATGAACAAGTGTGGTGTGAGCGCGCACAAACAAACATGAATAGATCACACTGAATGACTGCAGACAACGACTGTCAAAACGCTGGCAGCGAGCGCATACGCCGCAGCGGGCGAAAGTACGTGGGGTCTATCGCTTCAACGGAAACTGAGCGGCGAATGCACGGCGCATAAAGGTCAGAGCCGTGTGGAGATAAGAGACGGTGCGGGCGAGCGAGCGACGAGCGCGGTTGTTGGCAGAGTAGAAGTGCCCCCCCCCCCCCTCCCCCGCGCTCCCTCCGGCGCTGGCTTCCCGCTTCCTTGCTTGCGCGTGGGTGATTGAGTGCGTTCGCTCTGCGTGATAGCGCGCGTCCCCGCACGCTTCCGCTCGGGCATACGGCGCGCGGCGAAGATATTATCTATAGGGAACCTCACGGCGACGGCAGAAATCCTGTTGAAGTGTCCATATAATTGCTATCGCAATAAAACGGTTTAGTGTACAACAAAACGTAGGTGTGACTCTCGCCTTTTTCCTTCCTTCCTATGTTTTGCGCACTAAATATAATTTTTATTTGTCTAAAGAATTTATTAGTTCCTATAGTCAGGTACAACTTTAGAAGGCAGTGGCATCTGCACCTCGAAGGCGGATGCACACGACCATCCACTAATTAGCGCACTCTAGGCTGACGTCATGAGCCGGACGGCCAGTGACCCTGCCGACGGAGAACACGGCAGCCCGCGCTTCGAACTGGGCCGAGTCGCGTGAGCGGGACATTGTTTTTTTGTTCAGTCGCGGAGGCAATCGGCTGCCGCGCTTCGGTCATCTTGGCAGAGTTTCTCCTGACTTCTTTCGTTGTACCCGACTATAGTTTACTATAACCTACAGTTACGGCTCTTAGTTTCGGGGTCACATGTGCCGTTCGGTTCTGGCATTCTCAACCTCCAGAAACGGGCTATCAGGGCAATGGAAAACTTACCTCTCAGTTAAAGTTCCATCTTTCTATTAAAAACGTATCGGTTGTTGGGTGTTGGTCCCGCATATCAAATGAAAATAGCTCTTTATATACTATCCATTTTAACAAAGACAAAAAAATCCAACAACAATTTGAGCGCAAAGAGGGTTGATCCAGAAATTAGGTTCCCATCAATGTTACAAATAGACAACATTGTTTATTCTCATAGCAATGTACATCGTTGGGAAGGAGACAGTTTGCTCTATTTTTCGAAATAATCGCCATCTTTTGCTACGCACTTTTGTAGACGGCGCTCCAATTTCAGTTTCCCAATGTTGTAGAACTCTGCCGCCAACCCGTTGAGGAAGCGTTTCACCTCTTCTTTGATTTTATCGTCACTCCGGAAACGTTGGCCACTCAAGTATTCCTTTAACTTGGGGAACAAGTGTTAATCGCTGGGCGTGAGGTCCAGACTGTAGGGTGTGTGGGGCATGACAGTCCACCCAATGTTTGTTAAAAGGTCCTGGGTTTGACGGTAGACGTGAGGTCGGGCGTTGTCGTGAAGCAGCGTTACACCAGCTGTCAGTCGTCCTCGCAGGCGGTTCTCGATAGCTCGCCCAAGTTTTCTTAGTGTTGCACAATAACTGTATGAGCTGATTGTTCTCCCAGGTTTCATGTAATCGATCAGCAGCATCCCCTTACTATCCCAAAACACACTGGCCACTACTTTTCCAGCAGAAGGAGTTTGTTTGAACTTCTTTGCGACTGGTGAGCCTAAGTGGCGCCATTGTTTGGACTTTTGTTTCGTTTCAGGAGTGAAATTAAACACCCCCGTTTCGTCTCCCGTAACAGCGGAGTCCAACAATCCTTCCTTGTCATCTTGACACTGTTGAAGAAACTGGCGAGCATAGGCAAAGCGTTTCTCCTTGTGTTCTGCTGCCAACAGACGTGGTGCCCATCGAGCACAACACTTGTGATACCCCAATTTTCAGTCAAAGCTCTTTCCACTATACCGTAAAAACTCCCAGGAATCCTAGTACCAAATCCACGAACGGTGATCCTCCTGTTTTGAAGCACTTCGCGTTGGACCATCTCCATAATCGCCTCCGTCTTCCACTCCGTTCTTCATCGTAGACGCCCTTCCGACCGGCACTAAACTCCCTGCACCACTTTCGGACGTGTTGAATGGACATACACTTGTCGCCATACACCTCTGTCAAAGTCAACTGACGATGAATATCCACGGGTGAAGTCCCTTTGGCGTGCAAACAGCGAATTACGGAACGAATCTCGCACTTGGCGGGAGCAACAATGGGCACCTCCATCCCGGACGGGTGCTGAGCCAAGACTGAGCGGCGCAGCGAAGCGCGGCTGGGCGGAATCGAGAGCGGGGGAACTGCCGCGCTCAGCGGTGTTGCCGGATTCTCGATCTTATATCTCGATCGACCCTCGTACTTAGCTGCACATACCTCTTACAACTTTAGATACACCTATTCTATGCCAAACCGACTCAGAATAAACTATGGCATCCAAAGGCTTACCTTTAAACTACCCGTGGTAAAAAAAAAAAAAAAAAAATATCCGCCCAGATATTTTCGAAATTGAAAAGTTTCGAAGTTTAAGGTAGTATATAAAGTTTCAGAAATATATACACACCCCTTAAGTTTAAGAAATGTATACAAGACATACTACTTAAAAGTATACATTTCTGAATCGCCGGTTTTCGATTTTTTCCGCACGTTACTGTGAACTCATTTTCTCTGGTGTGCTTAGACAACTACAGATATTCCTTCATTCTTCTGCGGTAGTCATTTCTGCTTTGTGCACAGCTTTTTACTGCAGCGATCATGCTTAGACTTTATGGCTGTGTTAATGTACCTATGAAGTGTTTCCATTTTCTTGTATTTTGATCATGCATACTTTCTATTTGGTCTACTGCACTGATTTACTTTGACAATAGGCTTGTTGTCGCTTTCTGCTTTTGCGCATTTAAGAATGACAGGTTTGGCTTTACCATGCAATACCAGTTTTGTTAAGGCAGCTGAAAAACATGCAGTGGCTTGTCCAACTGCCATGCGATTTTTTTTGTTATATAGGAAGCGGATGTTTTAGTAGGTGGTGTAGCGCCTTTTGCCACTTTTCCTCGGTTTGTATGCGATCAACCTAGAGAAATTCATATTATTATTGTTATTTCGCGTGCAAGTAATGCCCGCCTTTTTGAATATTCCAGTTCAAGGAATGAAATTATTCTGTCGGTCCGAAGTGACTTTAAAATTTGGTGAAACGTTGAAATGATCACTGCGTATATATATAGAGAAAACATGACATTTCTAATATATTTCATTTATTTATTACTCGTTATTGTTAGAACATTTCAAAATTGCCACCATTTTCACAATAATCAGTTTATTGCATCTCTGCGGTGGCACAATAACCTTTAAACTCAATTTCCTGGCACAAAAATTGCAATGAAAATGACGAATGATGTGAACGTCAGGTATTATTCCATCCGAAATAAATATTTCCTTATTATTTACTTAACAAGCTTGTTTTACCGCGCGCCAAACCAACAGAAAAAAACTGAATGCTGGCTTTTCCTAAAACTAAACGTCTTTCTTATTTCCCTATTCGTATGTTTGCATCGCTCAACTGCTGAAATCAACATTAGCCGTGCCGAATGTCGCAGCTGACTTTATCAGTGCTGAGCCCATGGCGGACGTTGTATTTGATCAGCGAGGAATTGTGTCGCTCTTAGAACACTAGAAAGAAAACAGTGCCACTGGACCAGATGGCATACCCACGATCCTGCTCTCTTCTTGTGCGTTCTCTCTGTCAAAGTACCTGCAGATTCTTTTCACCAAGCATTCATTACAGGATGGATCTCTACCTGATGAATGGAAACTTGCAAACGTTGTGCCTATACACAAATCTGGAACTAGAAATATTGTTTCAAATTATCGACCAGTGTCTTTAACCAGTGTGATATGTAAAGTTTTAGAGAGCGTGTTCTATACTAATATTATGAGCCATCTTAGTGCATACTCATTATTAAATACCCACCAGCATGGTTTTCGCAGTGGTTACTCGTGTGTCACCCAGCTTACCAAATTCGTGCATAATTTAACAAGCGCACTGGATAAAAGGCATTCTGTTGACTGCTTATTTCTTGACTTCCGCAAAGCATTTGATGTTGTGTCACATTCGTTATTAATAGAAAAATTGTCTTGGTACAACATAAATGAGAACGTTCTTAGATAGATAAAGGAGTATTTGAGCCTGAGGCGTCAGAGAGTTGTTACCAACGGGAAACAGTCGCATGACGTTGATGTCACCTCAGGGGTGCCTCAAGGATCCGTCCTAGTCCTTTACTGTTCATAATTTACATGAATGACATTGTCACAGGTATTTCTTCACGCATGCGACTTTTCGCGGATGATTGCGTTTTGTATAGCATTATCAACGATCGAGGTGACTGCGAAGCATTACAACAGGACTTGTGTACAGTAGCTCAATGGTGTGAGGATTGGGGTATGCATATTAGTTTACAAAAGTCTGTACATATGTGTTTCACTATAAAAAATAGACTCCTCATGATTTCACGTATAACGTTAACAGTAGCAAACTGCTGTCAGTGTCAGAATTTAAAATTCTTGGTGTATATTTAAACAGTATAATGTCTTGGCACCGCCATGTCGATTTTGTTACTGCCAAAGCCTGCCGCGCTTTGGGCTTCCTGCGTCGTAACGCCAAACATTTTCCTGTAAAAACCAAAGAACTGTTATATATATCAAATGTTAGAAGCATACTTGAGTATGCTTGCACAGTCTGGGACCCGAAATCTCTGCTTGACATTCAAAAGCTAGAAACAGTTCAGAATTTGGCCGTTCGTTTCGTTTTTAATGACTATGGTAGGTTTTTCAGCGTATCAAGTGCGAAAAACACTTTGCGCTGGTACACACTTCAAAAACGTAGGGAAGTTCTTCGGTTAAGATGTTTTCATAACATATTTCATTCAGGAACTGGAATTGACCAAACCCAAGATATATTTAGCCCGGATTATGTGTCCGTCCGAAGAGACCATTAGCTCAAAGTTAAAGAATACAGTTGCCGGACTGACCTCTTCAAAATGTCTTTCTTTCCCAAAACAATTTCTGACTGGAACAAATTGCCTGAGTGTCCATAACATCAAATGACTCATGTTCTTCCTTGCTGTGAAATTTTTATGTTTAGTAAGTTTGTGTTTTTCCTATCTCAATGTTATTTTTTTTTCTCCGCCTGAGCGCGGTAGTACCTTGCGCACCTTTTCCTTCTTCACCCCCCCCCCCCCCCCCCCACTGTAATGTCAGAAATGGCGCTGTGGGTACTGTGATAAATAAATAAATAAGCACTGCTTGGGGCGTAAAGGGCCCCTATATAATTCACTCTAACGTCAAAGGCAGGAGCACATTTACTTTCTCGCCTTCACGACCCTCGCCAGCAGTGCTCTTTCCTCCTCGCCTCTTACTCTTCTAGAAGACATGCGGGCACTGCGTAAGCACCAACTGTCAGGTGGGCGCGCTTTTTCTGCTTCATAACATTATGAACCTTCGTTTATGAGGAGTCCACGCTTTTCGGCTACACGCTGTTGCTGTCGCATGCGCAGTGAACACGAGGTAAAAGTGACCCACGACATGCAAGCGAGACGCTAAGAGCGAGTGCTCGTAAGATTCCACAAAAAAGGCCTGGAAGCTGACAGTTTTGAACTGACGTCCTTCCTAATAGACCTGTCGGCAGCTTTTATTTTGGTGGCACAAATGCATGAAGTGTGATGAGTGGACCAGAAAAGTCGACCCGGGAACGCGCAACTATGATTTGAATTAAAGTGGTGGTTTAGGGGCCGTTTGCGTTGTGTAATGGTTCGTTTTCTGTACCCCCTTGATATACTACCTAACGAACAAGGAAGTTTCCTGGATGTTTTCTTTCCACTCTATAACGTTTGCGCAGATTCTAGTAAAAAAAATACGTAACCTTCATTACCCAATGTTTCGATATTAGAAGCCGTGAAGTACCTATAAAATAGTCATTTTTATCCTCACTATATCATGTCACAAACACACACACACACACACACACATATATATATATATATATATATATATATATATATATATTCTGCTTTAGCAATACTCAGAACTATCAAAGACAACCGCTATACTTCTTATCGCGTGTTGCTAACACGGAACCTAGCAGTATTATTGCCGCGCTTGTCACAAACTTGCATTGCGTGCCGGTGTAATCAGTATCGTTAATGCAAAGAGCCACCTCTGCTTCAGTCACGCTGCTGTAATTCTGGTCACTTATCCTTGCAACATGTCTTAGTGGCTAGACGTGTTAAAGTCACACTAAAGAGAAACGCTAGATCAGGTGAAGTATATTCTTTCGAACCTCTACTCTCGTACGTTCGCGGCAGTAGGCTGACTAATAGAAGGGCGAAATGAAGATTGCAGAATTTGAATTTCCCGCCGAAACCCCAGTACCGATACGTCAGTGTGACGTCACAGGTTTCAAAGTCTCTTTTCTGTATTTTAGCGGTTTTAGTAAAAGTTCCTGAAACTCGGCAAGTTCAGCCTTGGGATTTTTTAGAATTCATTGTACTGCATTTTTGTTTGAATTGAATTCAATATGGGGTTTTACGGGCATGGATCTGATTATGAGGCATGCCGTGGTGGGTGACTTCGGGTTAATTTTGACCACCAGGGGTTCTTTAACGTACACCTAATGCACGGGGAACGGGCTTTTTTTGCATTTCGCCCCAATGGCGAGAGAGAGAGAGAGACAGAAGGAAGGGGAAAGGCAGGGAGGTTAACCAGATGGGAAGATCCGGTTTGCTACCCTACGCTGAGGAGAGAGGGGGGGGAGGTAAAGTGACAGGAAAGTAGAGATAGAGAAAGAAAGGAGCACAGATACACAATCACAATCGGTCACAGGTGGCACAGCATTGTAGCACTTGCAGCACTATGAACATCTCTCTGGGCTACAGCCGTTTGTCCAAGTCTATTGACCTTAAAAACTGCAACAGGTGCCTTCGTCGCCCTCCGTTGCGATGACTTGTGATGTCGGCATTCGAAAATAAGTTCCTCTGTTAGAGGTCTTTGGTCAAAACGTGCTATCGCGTGTACGAGCGATCATCTCTGTAAATTGTAGCGAGGACAGTGACAGAGAAGGTTCTGAAGAGTCTCCTCGCTACCACAGTCATCACACGAGGCGTCGTCGGCCCATCCGGTTCGGAATGCAAAAGACTTAGTGAAGGCCACTCCTAGCCATATTCGAAAAAGTAGGGTAGCTTCTCGACGGCAGAGTCCAGCTGGGATGCAAATGGCGTAGGGAGGAGTCTAAGTTGTGCAGCCGGTTGCTTTGAAAACTTCCTGCGTTCCACAGAGAGAACGTGATATCACGGGTGAGCATTCGAAGTTTTCAAGCAGCATCTGTCCTTGATAACGGTATTGGTTCCTCTTTGTCGCCTTGAAGAGCCGTCCGAGCAGCGTTATCGGCGTGTTCGTTTCCTATGACGCCGCAGTGACTTGGAAGCCACTGAAGTGTCACGTGGTGTCGTTTCTCAGTCAAGGTATGGATTAGTTCTCCTAATCTCGAATACAAGTTGTTCTTGTGGCCCACGTCGCAGGGCTGATAGCAAAGACTGCAGTGCTGCCTTTGAATCACTGAATATTGACCATCTTCGAGGTTGTTCTTGGCTGACGAGACGAAGTGCAGCGCGAAGAGCTCCAAGTTCCGCAGCCGTCGATGTCGTGGGGTGACACGTCTTGAAACTGATGGTGATGGCTTTCGCTGGGAATACCACAGCTCCAGAGGAATACTGGAGAGTTGCCGATCCGTCAGTATAATTATGTACGTGGTCGGCGTACCTTTCGTGCAAAAGGAGCAGAGTGAGTTGTTTAAGAGCAGGTGATGACAGCTCAGATTTCTTTTTGATTCCTGGAACGGTGAGGTGCACTGCAGGGCGATCCAAACACCATGGCGGAATCGATGGCATAGTTGCGGGGGAGAAGCCTGATGGAAGGCGAGTGTAATACTCCGAAATCATAGTGCAAAATGATGCCTGCGGCCTTTCTGATGGCAGTGTTGCCAGATGATGGGAACGGGCCCGGGCAAAGTGCCTAATGTGCACTCTCAACACTTCCACCGCTATGTGCGTTCGTATGGGTTGGTACCGGGCGATTGCAATAGTCGCCACTGTTGATGTGCATTTCGGAAAATCAAGACAAACCCTTAGATCCCGAGGTTGAATAGCCTGTAGAGAACGAAGGTTTGTCTGGCAAGTGTTGGTCAGTACGGGCAAACTGTATCTCAAGAAGCCCAGAAAAAGAGCCCCGTACAATTCCAACATTGCATGTACTGACATTCCCCAAGTATTTCCGCCAAGAAACTTGTAAAGCTGGGAGATTGCTGTCGAACGCTGTTTCAAGTAGGTCACGTGCGGGCTCCATGAGAGATCTCTATCAATGATTATGCCACGAAATCTGTAAGTGTTCTCATGAGGAATTATCTGGCCATTTATAGAGATGGCGTAGGGTTTCATTGGTTTGCAGGTAAATGCTACCAATGCACATTTGTCTGACGAGATTTCAAGACCTTGTTTGTGTGTAGCAGCTTTTTGAATTCTTGCACGTATTTGAGGGCGTGTCACACCTGAAGTCCATATACATATGTCGTCTGCGTACATTGATATCTTGATTGCTGCTGGCAGATGTTCAACGAGACCATGCAATGAGTGTGAGGTTGAATAGGGTGGGGCTTAGTACTCCACCTTGAGGGACGCCTCGGTAGGTGTAGTGTCGTACGGTTTGATCCATCGCCGGTACACACAAAGAACGATCGCATAAAAAGCTCATGAGAAATTCATTGAAAAACTCGACCACCTAAGCCAACCATCTCAAGAGCATTGAGGATAGTCTCGTGAGATACGTTATCGTATGCCCCCTTGACATACAGAAACAAAGCTGCACATAATCTTCTGCATGACTTTTGATGTTGGACATACGTAGCCAGATCAACAACACTATCTATTGATGAGCGATCTCGACGAAAGCCAGCCATGCAATTTGGGAACACTACAACATGTGCCCCAATTCAAATGTGGCCGCCGCGGCCTCGCTTTGATCCCACGACCTCGTGCTTAGCAGCGTTACACCATTGCCGCTAAGCCACCGCAGCGGGACTGATAAATAAAAAAAAAGTCGCAGTTTCGCCTGAAAGGCGAAGCATCGATTGCGATAGAAAATTATTGGACAGCTATACGAAGTAAGGAGAGTAGTTTTATCGGCCGTATAAACTGGTAACATAGGCATACTAACTAAACTGACAAGCATGGTGTCACGAGCGCGCAAGGAAACATGAACACATCTCACTCGATAACCGCGCACACTCGCTGTCAAAACGCTGGTATGAGGAAGCGCGGCAGCAGCAACGAGCAAGTTGACCTTCGTGCTGCCGCTCGTATCAACGCGAACTAAGCCACGAAAAGACAGCGGAGGGTGGATTTTGTCCCCGTCGCAAATGGCTTTCAAGATACAGCGGCCGCCCGGAGTAGAACGTGCCCCCCTTCCTACCCTCCTCGGGAGCCGTGCAGCCCGGCGGGCGCACGCGGCTGCCTCGGGCTGCCCGAAGTAGAACGCGAACCCACCTCCTACCCCCCCCCGGGACCTTGCGCGCAACAGAAGATGGCGCGGTTACTCCCCGCTTCCTTCTCAACTATTACCGGCTGACAAGGCCTCCAATCCCGGCCGGCCCCACTGAGCTCCTGCCCCCGGCTCACCAGCTCTTGATCGCCGGCTCACCCTCACACGTTTTCACTCGCCCATAGAGCATACGCCGCGCGGCGACTGATTTTATCGCTCTTGGACATTATACGGAACCTAACGGCGACGGCGATGCCGACGGCAGAAATGTGCTTGGAGTGTCCATATAATTGCTATCGCATAAAAAAGTTAGACACGAGCAGTCGTATTACAAATATACAAATACGTGACGTCACGGCGAGCTAGTAGCAAAGCTTCAAGAAGACGTCGCTAACTATGGTTAATTTTCGCGTCTGTTCTAGCTTACCAAGCCTCCACTTAATGTCTTATGGTTAGTGTGACTTTTTGGAATTCTAGAGAGGTAGCGGAATCATATAGTTCAAATTATTGTTCTCTCTAGAGTCTCTTTAAGGATCATACACGAATTAGTAGTATGACACACAAACGGTGCCGAACTGCAGTCATACTTTGACCGCCTATTGTATCCTTAAAAAAAGAAAAAAACTTGTTTGAGCAGCCCTTGAAAACTCGCACAAAGCTGGTTGCTATGCATACGCGAGCAGCCTCTGATATCCTCCCCGATAGGAGCGCCCTGACGACGGTATTTTTTGTTTTCACCCTTGGTTTTTGAACAGTATATGAACCAACTAGGCAGCCAGTATGCGTGAGCACCTCAAACTTCTAGGACGATGATTAGTGCAAACAAGAAAGTTTTCTAGAATAAGGCTTGCGTTTGGGCTAGTTGGAAACTTATCAAGAAAACAGGCTGCAAATGTTTGCGAGACACGCAACTGGAAGATGTTCGCAGTCGTTCGTGTTCGTGTGCCAGTTGCGTGTCTCGTAAGCCCTTGCAGCGCTCTTTCGCATAAAGCTTCTAGACGGCCTCGACTTTTCTGATGTTCCCAATTGACGGTGGCTTTATGTAGCAAACACACTCGTTCTTCGCTGCAGGGCCTACGGCCATAACCACCCTACAGATCGTGACCTACTCTCGATCACTTTCTTGAAGCAAGGTTTAAGTAACGCCGCACTTAAGGTGAGCCATTTAGCCGAGAGAGCCACAATTTCGGTTACTGAAGTTGCGGCTATCTATCACCGTCAAACGTTGGCTAGGCATGAGATGATATCTTAGAAAAGCCATATATTTATACAACCCGTGAAAGCAGTCCGGTACTAGTAGTTACACTTTTTCTTAACGTTGGCGATAAACACTGTGTTGCATAGAGTCATGCGCAGCGCAAACGGGGCAAACAAGGCGACAGAAAAGGCGAAGAAAGGCGGTTTGCCTTCGCGCCATGCCTTCAACATGTCTGACGTCTTGCGAGCTCCCCTTGCGCTATGCATCACGTAATGCAATACAAGCTAGCCCACCACTGTTTTTTTTAAACTATAGTGCGGAACAGTTTTGCGGGCTAGCCGCCGCAATAGCGTTGCGGCTATGACGCTGCACTTTTGAGATAAAGGTTACGATTTCGATAGCAGCCGTGGGTGCCGCATTCTGTTTCGAGCGGAAATGAAAAAAAAAAAAAAAACTCTCGTGTACAGTCGAGTGCAAAATTTTGGAGACCACAGGAGCGGCGACTTAACTAAAGTCCCTACATAATAAAAGTACCGCCATCTACTCTTTCCTCCGCCTTCTCCCCTCCTAAAGCGCCTGTTTTTTTTTTTTTTTTTTTTTGCTTGCGCAAGCAAGTCGACGGTGGCGGCCCTAGAAAGTCCACGTTGAAGCTTTCAGGCCGGGCGCGCGCCGCCGCCGCCACCGCCACCGGGGACTGCGGCTGCGCAGAGTGACTTTCAACATGGCTCTGAGGTTAAAAAAAATATAAAGAAGAGAAAGCGCGCGCTATCATCGTCCAATCGGAGATACAGGAGAGAGCGAAGCGGCGTTGATCAAAGGATGGCGGTACTTTTCTTATATAGGGGTTTTCGACTTAACTAATGTCCCTATATAAGAAAAGTACCGCCATCCAGTCTTTCCTCTGCCGTCTCTTCCAAGGTAAATACACCTGGTAGCGAAGCTTCCATAGAAGCCCATACGTTCAAAATATGGCGACAGAAAGATTTAAGATTTAACTGAAATCCCTATATAAGAAAAGTACCGCCATCCTTTGATAAACGCCGCTTCTCTCTCTCCTGTATGTCCGATTGGACGATGATAGCGCGCGCTTTTCACTTCTTTATATTTTCTTTTTTTCCTCCTCGGAGCCATGTTGAAAGTCCTCTGCGCAGCCGCAGTCGCCGACGGCGGCGGCGGCCCGCGCCCGGCCTGAAAGCTTCAACGTGGACTTTCTAGGTGTGCCACCATCGACTTAGCTTTCGCAAGCAAAAAGCAAAGAAAAAAAGCAAGAGCTTTAGGAGAGGAGGCGGCGGAGGAAAGAGAAGATGGCGGTACTTTTCTTACATAGGGATTTTAGATTTAACTGCATCGATGCGCCTTCTGATGGCTGCGCGCCTAAGCTCGAGAACGCCCACTGCGCACGCGCGTCCTTCTTTACGTGCCAGCCTGCTCGTTCACTCGCTTCAATCGCGCACGCACCGGAACGCGGGCGAGAGCGCAAGGTTCCACTTCTGATGTCGCCGTGGAATCGCCGGAACGATGATATTGTCATATTGCGACGAAAACACTTCATTTGTACTGGGAGCGCTGGGAGCGCGCCGCCCTCTGTGCCTTGCTTCTACACGTTCCGCGGTGCGGAACACATGCTTTGAGTCACTTTTTCTGAAATCGAATTATGTGATAAGGTGAGAAAGCAGCGATGTCTTTTGCGCTCTACGACCCCACGGCGACTGCAGGAGTGGCACCTTGCGCTCTCGCCCGCGTTCCGGTGCGTGCGCGGTTGAAGCGACCGAACGAGCAGGTTGGCAGATAAAAGGATGCTCGTGCGCAGTACGCGCTCTCGAACTTAGGCGCGCTGCCATTAGAAGGCGCAGCGATGCAGTTTAGTCGCCACTCCCGTGGTGTCTAAAATTTTGAACTCGACTGTACATAGGTTTAGATGCATGTCAAAGAACCCATCCCCGGTGGTCAAAAATAACGCATTACCCCCATTAAGGCGTGCCTCATATTTAGGTCGTTATTCTGGCATATTGTAATATGTTTTACTGGCTGCGGAACTGTATGAAAATTCAAATTAATGCCGAAACCGAGCTCCGCAAGCTTTTCAAGCTGACCACACGCATGTGATGAAGTAATCCTGCTCCAGTGGCCACACTATTTTCTATTGTTACGAATACTTTTAATTGTAGCTTAAAGTTAGGTAGATAATGTACTTCCTCTTCCTCTCGTCTTCGGGGACCTAATATTTATGCTTAGCTTTGTATCTGTCAACATTCGTTCTAAGTACGTTTCGCTGAATTTACAACTAAAACGCAATGATTTAATCGCAAAACTTCTTGGCCGAGTCAACCTAGTTTTTTGCAGTGTAACTGGCCGTTTTTCTGGGCGGTTCCCGAAAATAGTACTGTCTAAAAATATGCGCCATGGGGACACTGGATATGTGCCACTTTTCAATGAGTCTTTTCGACGCCAACTTGGGTCTGTGGGTAGCATAACAACCACCTACATAGTGAGAGCTACGTAATGCTTCGTAGATGCCAAATGGAGTTTAGCCTGGTCGGACTTTTTTTAGAAATTCTAAAGTTTTGTGTTGTTTCTCCATCATTATCACTGAAAGGCAAGCTACTTGCACGAACCCTAGGGCATGACGTGATACTATAGTTTGGTCTACGCAAATTGCAAACTGATTTTGGAACTTTCTCGTCAAAATGGTGCGCAAAAAATCACAGTGTATGTGGCTCGTATGAATTTACGCAGTTTAATCTTGTTCGGTGGGACAGGGGACGAGAGAGTGCACGTACTGTTAACGTCGGCGTCGCGTGCTTGTCGTCGGTTGAAGAGGCGCCTGTAGAAGGGGTCTCCCTCATCGAAGTCTCGGTCGTCGCCACGCCTTCCGCCAGGAGCTGGCCACTGGCGGTGCAATCGCCGGTGTCCCGGCGCCGACATGGGCAGCCGCTTGCCGCCACCCGCTGCCTCGCGGCCACGCGCCCGCACCGGATGGGTGGCAGCGGCCTGCTCGGTTGTCGAGACCACTTCGTCTTCGGAGGCGTCCCCACCGCCACTCCTGCGACCGTCATTTAGAGCGATTTAACAGGCGCTCCCATCTTTGCCGCTTGAATGTATGAATGAATGAATGAGTTTATTTCTCCTGTTTACAACAGAAAGGAAGCAGAAGCTAAAGGCCATGTGGCCTGACAAAGGCTTCTGCTCCCACAACAATTCGGCACGCAGGCCGTACGCAGCAACATGTATCATACAAACATACCGAAATCAACTGGAGTGTCGCGAGAGTCGAGACAGAATATTATTTTGGTGAAAGAGAACATGTCTACAAGAAATATGAAAAACTGACAGAATACTCAAGCTACGACACATTTTGTTTCGGACCAACTAGAACCTGAAAACAAAAGAAACAAAAGACTGACAATTTATACTGCGGTTCTAATCAGACAAACTCAATATTGCTCAGAATGAGAAAAGTTTTGTATGATTTATTCGAACATTCCGGACATAGACCCTTTTCACTGATTCTGGACGGCTTCCAGTTTACGTAGCTTCTAAATTTAACTGGAAAAGAAGCAGGAGTGCGCTAAATCATAAGCCCGCAGATGTGCAACACTTTTACCCTCCACATAACCGTAATTTTCAAGTGCAGTTTCCAGTTAGTTATACGAAAAAAAATTAAGTATTAGTTTGGAGGCATTATGCGCCGTTCTTTTATTTGAGAACGTAAAAGGGACTTTCCGTACATGGAAACAATTTTAAAACGCGTTTTTTTATTCCCGCTCAGAAGACCGATGAGGCACGTGACCGGAAGTTTCTGACTGCAATGGACGTAGTAAAGCCTGCATAGCTCAAGCAGGTCAGGTGACTGTTTGTCGCCTTGATCGACCAATCAATCAATCAATCAATGAATCAAAAAAATCAATCAACATTAGTTGTGTGCACGAGAAAGCGGGGTGCAGTGAGCATACCGAAAGTAGTATAAAGGGCCAGTGCTAAAGCCAATCCACATGATACAAAAAATAGCTTTCACAATGTAAGCAGAATTAACAGTTCTTTACGTCGATTTACCGCCCATGTACACAATACATTATTTCCTATTAGGTTGTGGGGTTTTACGTGCCAAAACCACGATCTGATTATGAGGCACGCCGTAGTGGGGGACTCCGGATAAATTTCGACCACCTGGTGCGCCCAATGCACGGTACACGGGCGTTCTTGCATTTCGCCCCCGTCGAAAAGCGGCCTCCCCGAATCCATTATTTTCATGATACCGCCATGTCTGAGGATGTTGCGGAAGGGCCTGGCGCTTTTCCATCCGTAAATAGGAAGAATGCAGGCTTCGCAATAACTGGCTTTAATACTGTGGCATAAAGTGCAATAGTGAGCATATTATGGCAATAGTGAGCATGTAAAGTGCAACAGTGAGCTAAAAAAAGACGTATATACTCTTACGCATGATACAATAAGCAGAACAGCTGGTATGGCCACGCTGGCGCACTTTTGGTAGCTTATTTTTCCACTCAGCATCGCCAGAAACGCACTTATTTCGACTCCTTGCGAGCTAGCCTCATTTCTCGGGCTTCTGACTTCATTGGTGGCACAAAGCGCGCCGAGTGAGGCGCGATAGTAAAGGCATGCTGGATTGCCAGCCACGGGTGCGCACGTATCATGCATGCACATACGATGCGATCGATGCCGGCATAGGCGCGCAGGACAAGTGCTCTCCCGTGCGTGCCAAGCAGCAAGCAAGCAGGAACTGAACGGCGCAGCATTTGAAATGCGCAGGCCCTGCCAGAAAAAGGCGCCCTAAGCGGATGACTCAAAAAGAAAGCGCGCGGTGAGACATCGTCTCGAGATGGAGCCCGCCGCTCTCGGCCGCCTCCTCGCGAAAGGACAGCTGGTCCGTTTCGTTCAGAGTCAGCAAACCGGGACGCCGTTATTCGCCGCTCGGTTTGCAATTGAAATGCTCGCAGAAGACGGCGCACATCCGAGAGGTGTCCACTACGCCTTGGCAAGATACGCCTCGCGAACGCGCGAGACCCTGGTTCCCGCTGACGTGAGAGAAGGAGAGAAAAAAGTTTTGCCCTGTGGTACAGGCCTTGCTGAGATAGAATGGCGAGGCGAGCAGCTTTGGCGGTTATTGCCGTCATTTTGACTCTGGCTGTTTCGCAGAAAAAGTGGTGCCGCCGATATTTGGTAGATTGGGACGTTGCTGGTGCAAGCCAAAAGGGATCATTGTCGCTTTCGACAGCGCAGGATATACAAAAATACAGTTTAAAAAAAGAAAGAAAGAAACAAAAACGTATGCCTGGCATCTTGCGCGCTTCCATTTGATCAAGCCGTGAACATAAGCTATAAGCGAAAAGTGCTGCATCAGATTAAACGGTTTTGTTAGGTGAGAGGTCCCAGAGAAATATGTATTAACGAGAATTGTTAGAACATTCGGAGCTGGGGCTCTCGGCCGAAGCTCCTAGTAGTCTAACAGCACGGGAGCCGAATTGGCGAAGCTTTTTGTTCGAAAGTGCTCTTCGCCATTGGCATGCCGCTTTCGAAAACGGTGCGTCCAATATGATCATTGGCTGAGAAACTTTACTGCGATTAGCATTCTTCACTTACTTTAAGCACTGTGACTCACATATACCTATTTATCTAGCCTCATACGCTGACCAAGTGACCTAAGTTGTCTGCTTGCTTGAGCCACTATAGTTGGTGCTCGCGGTCGTGATGCCGTTATGGTTGATGCATTGTCGTCGTTATAACTTAATCCGACTCTTGTCATGCCATCGTGTTCACGCCATTGTCTTCATCAGTCGTCGTCATGGTGTTGTCATAACGCCACAATAGTCACGATGTCATCGTTATACCATCGTCATAATTTTAAAATCGCCGTCCCATTGACGTCATGCTGTCATTCTCATGTCGAGTTTGTTGTTCTATCGACGTAATTCCTTCGTCGTCATTACATCGTCGTTACTGCGGCATCGTCATACTGTCGCCGTCATGCAATCTTTATCCTGACCAATCCTGGCGAGTGTCATAGCAAAGTGGGCAAATTCCGGTGGCAGTGTATAATGCATATAGACGAAGGAATACAAGTCTCACAATGACCACTAGAGGTTCTAAATACAGAGTATTTTATACAGTGTTTATAGAGTCTACAGTGTTTTGATTCAGAAGAGATACCAGCAGTCATAGAGGCATTGCGTAATCAAGGAGTACAGGAGGCATACGTGATTATCTTGGCAAATATCTACAAAGATTGCGCCGCAACCTTGGTTCTCCACAAGAAAAGTACAAAGATACCTATCAAGAAAGGGGTCAGGCAAAGTGACGCAGCCTCTCCAATGCTAATCACTGCATGCTTAGAAGAAGTATAAAAGCTATTAGACTGGGAAGGCTTAGGAGTAAGGATCAACAGCGCGTATCTCAGCAACCTTCGGTTTGCAAAAGATGGCATTGTCCTATTCACCAACAATGGAGATGAATTACAGCAAATGATTGAGGACCTTAATCCAGAAAGTGTAAGAGTCGGGTTGAAGATGAATATTCAGAAGACAAAGATAATGTTCAATAGCCTGACAAGAAAACAAGAAGTCAGGATCGCCAGTCAGCCTCTAGAGTCTGTAAAGGAGTACGTTTATCTAGGTCAATTACTGGCAGGGGACCCTGATCATGTGAGGGAAACTTACAGAAGAATAAAAATGGGTTGGAGTGCATATAGACGGCATTTGCCAAATCCTGGCTTGGGAGCTCATCACTGTCGTTGAAATGAAGTGTGAAATAATTGCATTCTACCGGTGCTAACATATGGGGCAAAAACTTGGACGTGAACAAAGAAGCTCGAGAACAAGGTAAGGTCTGCACAAAGAGCAATAGAACGAAAACTGTTAGGCCTAACTTTAAGAAACAGGAACAGAGCGGCGTTGATCAGAGAGCAAACGGCGATAGCCGATATTCTAGTTAACATTCAGCGGAAGAAATGGAGCTGGGCAGGCCATATAATGTGTAGGATGGATAACTGGTGGACCACTACAGTTACAGAATGGATACCAAGAGAAGGGAAGCGCAGTAGAGGACGTCAGAAAAATAGGTGGAGTGATGAAGTTAGACTATTTGCCGGCGCAAGTTGGACTCAGCTAGCGGAAGACAGGGGTAATTGGACATCGTCCTGCCTTCGTCCTGCCGTGGACATAAATATAGACTGATGATGATGATGTTTCGATACATTGCTTGAATGCCAATCGCATTAATGTCGAAGGAGATCAGGCTCTACTGGAATTTTTCTTACGAAAATTTCTAGCATAACAATTTTCTCGTGAATTCGATCGACATCCTCAGTTCCAACAATAAAATCGTCGCATTATAGGCGTAATGAAAGTTTGGTTTGATAACTTTAACGAGCAGCCCACACAGCGGCTCAGACATGATTTTCGCAAAGCCCTGAGAATGTTCGAGAGAACGCGTTAGCGGCGTCAACGTCTCGTAAAATGCCATCATCATAAGACCAAGACGATTTCCAATTCCAATTCCTTGTGATTTCCAATTGGCCCTGTCACATGTCACTTATTCGTCTAGACATCATATTACAGCAGACATCCCGATATCACACCACCTAATACACTGCCACTTTCCACTGGATTCATCTCGCACTCGCACTCAGACCACCGGTTGTCCGCTCCGGACAATATATGACCTGCACAACTCCGTGTCTTCATCCTACTCTCAACTAGTATATAATCTATCCACTTTAGCTGTGTCATAGCTACTGCTTTATTACATTCCGGCAGCTTCAACGCTCTTGAAATCAACGCCAAAGTTTCGTTTCAATAACAATGACCCTCATGCCCGCTTAACTTGTAAGGGGGCCTTGCGTCATGCACTGTTATCTGAAAAACT
Source organism: Dermacentor silvarum (assembly GCF_013339745.2). NCBI lineage: Eukaryota > Metazoa > Arthropoda > Arachnida > Ixodida > Ixodidae > Dermacentor > Dermacentor silvarum. Next base: position 6,927,715 of record NC_051156.1, on the reverse strand, counting down.
TGGGAACAGGGAAATCCGAATTGTTTTATTAGGCATCTCCCGCAACGAATTTGATTACGCTTGTTGCATTTAAAGGGAAATGACGAAATCAACGGATTGTAGCTAGTAGATGTTAATTATATGCCATAAATGTTGGCATGAGAGGTCTTAAAAATAACAATTAAAAAATCTCAAATGCACAAGTCATTAGCTTTAAAAAACATGAAAATTACATAGATTATTAAAAACACAAAATTGAAGAAAATAAATAATTAAGCAGATTGTATAAGGCTGTGTTTAAAAGGATGCACAATTCCGACTCGGTTAGGTTAAAATTATTGAGTGAACTTTGTACAGCGGAGGACCACAATCGGAAACCGTAATGTGTACATGACCCCGAAACAAACCATTGTTCACGATGTCTTGTAGTGACATACTGACTTTTAGTTTTCCGGTAGATCCTAGGTTATCTGGGTTATTACCGATTTCAATCCTTAAAGAATGCAATAATTAATACTCAAAGTGTGAAATTAGTTTTACAATACTGTTATAAGATAAATTAGGAACGACCCATAACGCATTTTTTTTTGCAAGACCAGAAGGTCACTTGCGGATCTTTTGGTACCATTGCCTCAGATTAAATGGTAATAATGTAAGTGTGAGTCGAAGTTGTTGTATAGAATTAGTTTCTGTTTAACCGTTAAGAAATTTTCGCAATTTTATGAACTCCTACAGCTTTCAATAATTTCGACTTTAGACTCGCGCTGTGGTGCTCTCGTAACATGTGTTCATGGAAGAACATACCTAAGGGTTTAGGAAAAGATAAATTAATTTAAACATTATTGATCACCAACGGAGAAGATAAGGTGCATGTTGTCTGTCGGGGGCGAAAAAGCATCGCCCGGGTTTTGGAGCAGCTAATCAGTAAGCAGTAATTCATGGATGAGATGTGTCATCATCATCATCATCATCATGAGCCTATATTTTATGCCCACTGCAGGACGAAGACCTCTGCCTGCGATCTACAATTACGCCTGTCTTGCGCTAGCGTATTGCAGATTGCGCCTGAAAATTTCCTAACTTCATCATCCCATCTGGTTTACTGCCGACCTCGACTGCGCTTCCCTTCTCTTGGTATCCATTCTGTAACCCTAATGGTCCACCGCTTACACATCCTACACATTACATGGCGTGCCCAGCTCCATTTCTTCCGCTTAATGTCAACTAGAATATCGGCTATCCCCGTTTGTTCTCTGATCCACACTGCTCTCTTGCTGTCTCTTAACGTTAGTCCTAAGATTTTTCGTTCCATCGCTCTTTGTGCGGTCCTTAACTTGTTCTCGAGCTTCTTTGTTAACCTCCAAAGTTCTGCCCCATATGTTAGCACCGGTAGAATGCAATGATTGTACACTTTTCTTTTCAACGACAGTGGTAATCTCCCAGTCAGGATTTGGCAATGCCTGCCGTATGCACTCCAACCCAATTTTATTCTTCTGTAAATTTCTTTCTCGTGATCTCGGTACCCTTGTGAGTAATTGACCAAGATAAACGTACTCCTTTACGAACTCTAGAGGCTGACTGGCGATCCTGAATTCTTGTTCCCTTGCCAGGCTATTGAACATTATCTTTGTCTTCTGCATATTCATCTTCAACCAAATTTTTACACTTCCTCGATTAAGGTCCTCAATCATTTGCTGTAATCCGTCTACATTGTTGCTGAATAGGACAATGTCATCTGCAAACCGAAGGTTGCTGAGATATTCGCTGTTGATCCTCACTCCTAGGCCTTCCCAGTCTAAGAGCTTGAATACTTCTTCTAAGCATGCAGTGAATAGCATTGGAGAGATTGTGTCTCCTTGCCTGACCCCTTTCTTGATAGGCAACTTTCTACTTTTCTTGTGGAGAACCAAGGTAGCTGTAGAATCCTTGTAGATGTTTGCTAAGATATTCACGTATGCCTCCTGTACTCCTTGATTACGCAATGCCTCTATGACTGCTGGTATCTCTACTGAATCAAATGCCTTTTCATAATCTATGAAGGCCATATACAGAGGTTGATTGTACTCCACAGATTTCTCGATTACCTGATTGATGACATGGATATGATCTATCGTAGAATATCCCTTCCTGAAGCCAGCCTGTTCTCTGGTTGGCTGAAGTGAAGTGTTGCCCTGATTCTATTGGAAATTATCTTGGTGAATATTTTATACAATACTGAAAGCAAGCTAATGGGTCTAAATTCTTCAATTCTTTAACGTCTCCCTTCTTATGGATTAGTATAATGTTGGCGTTCTTCCAGCTCTCTGGTACACTTGAAGTTGTGAGGCATTGCGTATAAACGGCCGCAAGCTTTTCAAGCATATCTCCTCCATCTTTGATTAAATCTACTGTTATTCCATCTTCCCCTGCAGCTTTTCCCCTGGTCATGTCTTTCAAGGCCCTTCTAACTTCATCCCTAGTTATAGAAGGAGCCTCTGTATCCGGTTCATCACTATTTCGAGTGAAAATAGCTTGGCTGTCTTGGGCACTCTACAGGCCAGTATAGAATTCTTCCGCTGCTTTTACTATGTCATCGAAATTGCTGATGATATTACCATGCTTATCTTTCAGTGCATACATCTTGCCTTGTCCTATGCCAAGCTTTCTTCTTGTTGATTTAATGCTGCGTCCATATTTAACGGCTTTCCAAATCTTTCCAACGCAATAATTTCGAATATTCCTTACTTTCTTCTTGTTGATCAGTTTTGACAGGTCAGCGAATTCTATCTGATCTCTTGAGTTGGACTATTTCATGTATTGACGTTTCTTTATTAGGTCCTTTGTTTCTTGGGAGAACTTCCTTACTGGTTGCCTTGGTGCCTTACCTCCCACTTCAATTGCTGCTTCTGAGATCAACTTAGTTACGGTTTCATTCATTACCTCTATGTTGTCTTCATCTTCATATTTTAAATTGCATATTCGTTTGTGAGCACCAGCCTGAATTGGTCTGCTTTTACCCTTACTGCCTCTAAGTTGGCCTGTTTCCTCTTGACTAATTTCACTCTTTCTCTCTTCAAATTGAGAGAAATCCTAGACCTCACTAACCTATGGTCACTGCACTTTACCTTACCTAACACTTCTACATCCTGCACTGTGCTTGGATCGGCAGAGAGCATGAAATCTATTTCATTCCTTGTTTCTCCATTAGGGCTTTTCCAGGTACACTTCCTGTTGCTGCGCTTCCTAGAAGAAGATATTGATTATTCGGAGTCTATTCCTTTCCGCGAATTCTACTAACATCTTTCCTCTTGTATTCCTAGAATCGATGCCGTAGTTGCCAATTGCTTGCTCACCAACCTGCTTTTTGCCCACTTTTGCATTGAAGTCGCCCATGACTACAGTATACTGAGTTTGCACCTTTCTCATGGCTAATTGAACATCTTCATAAAACTGTTCTATTTCTTCATCATCGTGACTAGAGGTTTGGTCGTAGGCTTGCACTACCTTCATTTTGTACCTCCTATTCATCTTTATTACGACGACTGCTACCCTCTCATTATTGCTGTAGAGTTCATCGATGTTGCCCGCTATGTTGTTATGAACTAGAAATCCTACCCCGGATTCTCTCTTGTCTGGAAGACCTCTGTAGCAGAGGACGTGGCCGTTAGTCAGCACTGTGTAAGCCTCAGCAGTTCTTTTATCCTCACTAAGGCCAATAATATCCCAGGCAATGCCTGATAATTCTTCAAATAGTCCTGCTAAGCTAGCCTCACTCGCGATGAGGTGTGCAAATCCCCTAAAATATATGTTGGCTGCTAACGTTTACAGCTTACTAACGTAAGCTGTAAACTCCTATATGAATTGACCTAAGAGATGCAATAACAGATGGAGCATGCAGAACAGCGATATCTGTTGCTGCTACTGAGTTATAGATTTATAAACGTTGCGCGTAATTTTTTTAAATTGCTCAATTTGGGCAATACCCGCCGCGGTAGCGTTGCACTGCATAGCTGGAGGTCACGGGTTCGATGCAGGCCTCGGCGGCCAATTTTCAACCGGGGCGAAGTGCAAAAATGCTCGTATATCGTGCATTGACATAAAACGTCAAAATTCAATTGAATTTACGTTTTTATTTTTGAATTTTTTTAATGTTGAGTATCTAAATCAATACTACACTTCCTTGATCCGGCTGATACAAGAGACGAATTTCGTTCAACTCATTTAACCTTTTCTACTAAGCGGGTTTATGCATTTCGCATGTACACCCGTGAGCAAAAGTATACGGACCAGCGGTTGCTCCATAAAGCTGATTGTTTCCTTCTGCCTTGGAATGCAACTTGAAATTGAGTATTGTAGTCTAAATTTGGCATTGAGAACTTGTCAGTGCACTCGTCAATTCCAGTTTATGCTTGTTAATTACGAAGAAATTCAGTTTTTTCGGCGACCCTGTGGTCCGTATACTTTGGCTCACTGGTGTACTTGAATAGGACAATAGCAGTTGACGCCGATGTTAAGCTTACTTACAAAGCGCTCCTGCAACTCAGCGGAAGCGGCACCAAAATTCGACCCTCCTATTCTTGACTACCGCAGACACTCGCACTGAAGGTGCTGACCCTCCGGACGTAAGCCCATCGCGATTCCCAGAACATCACAGGTCCCCACGTCAGTATTCGGAACTCTGAAACCCGCGAAGTTTTTTGGCCCTCGAGGCAAGATCCAGTGGGCCAGTCAATTGGGGCGAGCTAGCTGGCGTCCTGGAGTCTTTCTGTAGCTGACTGGGCCTGACACGCCTTGCCCTGAAGGCTCGTGGCAGGTATTCTGTCTGCACTAATCAAGAGCCATTGGAAGCCTGCGAAATGCTGCGATTTGGATGGGAATTCGAAATAACGATCACGATACCGGAGACCGGCGGTCTATCTCTACTACACGTCGTCCCCGTCAGGGTGCTATCACTCTTTTCGGCTGTAACTTTATATGCCTGTGATATCTCTAGTCCTGCGAAACTTCAGAACATTTATTTTTCTTGTCGGTAAACGAATGCGCAGACTGTCAGTGCAGGAGGGGCGACAGCGCTCAAAAAACGTTGTCGTTTTAATTGCGAAAATCACCACGCATTTATGAGACATGCCGTAATGAGCGACATCGCATTTACTTTGAGTGCATGTTTTTTTTTCCTATTGGGCACGCGAAACACAGTACGCGAGTGTCCATGCCTTCTGTTCCCATCTGAACCTGGCAGCCGCGGCCGGGATCTGAACCCGTGGTCCTACACTCAGCAGCATCGATTGGGGCAGCGGTGCGCTCTTCCACAGTAGGGAGTGTGTGTTGGCCTTGTACTCTTTAGATACTAAAATTCCCACGGCCGTAGTGCGGCCAGTAGAATAATTAAGGGAACAGTCTTTCATGGGCACATCTCGTCCATTTGTGCTTAGGTTATCGATGAATTTTGGGATAAATAGTTCTTTTCATCGGGATAATCGATTACGTGATTGATTCATGTTACCAGCGCCATAGGAACGGGACAAAAGGGGAGACGCAGACACCAAAGACACTGGCGTACAACGGAAATTTACCTAATACAAGACAACTTAGGCAAGAACCACAAAACGTACATTATTTTTATCGCGTAAGCGTGCCATTCGTCCTCTTACTGCGATACTCCCCTTCTTTCTTTGTGATGCCAACAGAAGCGATGCTAATGCTGTTGCCACCTCATTTTTTTGTCGATAATACCACGAAGACTAACATGTTAGCTCTTTTTAAAGCAACGTAAGACATGCGTGATTGCGATCAAAAAAGCGGGCTGCAGTGGCAGTTTCGGCAGCGATCAGCCAGACGACCATGTAGAAGCAACAGCAGGGCCAGGTGATTGCTCTGATCACTGTCCAAGATAACGATGTCGACGCCAGAACGATAACATCGTTAGCATTTAGTAAATTCTGTTCATACTTTGTTTATCACTTCATTTGTCCATCGAATCTGGCACGGGCATCTTTTTTGTGAGCGTTTATTGTTTTCGTTGGCGATGCTTTTCACCCTTACTTGCTTGCTTACTTCCTTTCTCAACTGCGGGAAGCAAAGCCTCGGTAAACACAGCCAGTCCGTGGCTACAGTTTACGGCGAAGCTGTATATCGCTAGCTTTTAGTGGATCGATGTCTGTAGACTAAAAAATTGGGCCGATCCCGAAGATACCGGCCGTCCCGCGGTGGAGGTGAAGCAGGCTTCAAGCACTCTGCGAACTTGCAAAAATAAGTTTAATACCTTGGGTCAAAATAGAACCCGTGTCAGATATTAAGCGGATAAGGATATTAAGCTGATAAGAACAGATACCACACTTTAACCAGCGTCGGTCATGTCTATACGTTCGCATCATACACGTGTACGCCATCCCGCGCATTCAAACTAGTGCCTAGCAATCTGAGTGTCTTCTGCCTCATGACGTCATGCTCTACGTAGGCTCCTTTCCTCAGTTCTGCTCTGACTGTGAAATGGGTAGGCCGCGTGTTGTATGGTTCGAAGAAGAACAGCGTGCCTACCAAGAACGACGGCGTGAACACAAAAGGGGATGGGCGCGGCGGTGGAAGACCACCAACGATGAGCGGGCCACGGACGCCAAGCGTAAGCGTGCTGCGCGCCAGGACCGCGAGGCGGAAAGAAATGCGAACTGTCCATGTGGCCGCGATCCCGCAAACTTGGAACGTTGCGCCGGAGCAACCGTCAATGATCGCATACACAGCTTCGCTGGTCATCCACCTTCACAGAGTGGAATGGTACTGAATTTTTCCCTCGAGTTCTCCCCTGTACTATCTATCTATCTATCTATCTATCTATCTATCTATCTATCTATCTATCTATCTATCTATCTATCTATCTATCTATCTATCTATCTATCTATCTATCTGTCTGTCTGTCTGTCTGTCTGTCTGTCTGTCTGTCTGTCTGTCTGTCTGTCTGTCTGTCTGTCTCTGCGTGCGTGTGTGTGTGTGTGTGTGCATGTGCGTGTCGATACCAGCAAAGATGAGTAACTAATGCCTGCGCGGTTACGAAACGCCGATCAACGATGCCCAGGTGACTTACTTGGTGGCCGACTCTTCTGCTTCCATGAAGGGGCTCACGCGCCACCGCGCGGGGCCGGCGAACGCACCGCATTGTTGCAGGTGAGCGCAGTTGAGGGCGAGCAGCACGGTTGCTAGCAGCAGCATGTCTTTTGTGACCCAAGCCCAGTATAAACAAGCACCATGCGCCGATGCTCCTCCCTCGTCGAGTGGTGAGGCACGGCTTTACCACCCTGGTCAGATGCAACGAGACACTAGGCGTGAGAACGTGCTTTTTTTTTCTTTTGAGGCGGAGCAGCAGCATAATTTTACGCAGGCTTAGGGTCACCTTTCAACTCTGCAAAATTACTCCTACAACAATTAGTTGCGGTTAATGAAAAAATTCCACAATTAGAAGTACACATACGTCTACTAGCTCCCCCAGCTTAATAGATCACCTTTCAACTCTGCAATGGAGGTTCATTTCGGACGATAGCGGTGCACGAAAACACTAGTACGGACATTCGGTGCATTTCAAACAACCACGGCCCGTTGACAGAAAGCGCTATGTCCGTAAAAACTACTACTTAAGAAGGAGTGATTTCAGCGGTATTTCTACATGTCTATATTGTGTCCCAATCCTTATTACTGTCATAACTGATTCGCTAAGTAAATATTCGTTTTTCACTGACTGTGGCTACTGTTCTGCCCTGAGACACAAACAAAAGCGAAAGCGCACGTATACGCTAGGAGCTGAGTTTCATAGCTTTGTGGACTTCTAGTTGAAGAAGTAGACAGTTATTGTGGCAACGACAAAGAATCCTGAGAGTGATGGAGAACGAAGATGCGCACTTGAACTGCCGCTAGTCCTGTACCACTGCCTTAGCGTCACACTGTTGCTACTTGACGACAGTAGATAGGTGACAGCGCCTCACTATTCCGTTGTGATAGGAATTTCGACGCACATTCGTAGAGGTTTAAAAGAAATGTGCTTGAAAAATGTAGGCCTACCTGCTTTCGTCCTCGCCAGACTGCTGATCAGCTCGTGCTCAGGGCGCGATGCTTCTTCGTTGTCAGTGCGCAATAATAATGATGATGATGATAACCCGCACCGACAACCTGGCACGTACCCACAATGAGGACATGCCAACCGTCGGGTGGTTGTGCAGTGAGGTAGCATATGTACGATCGCGCTGTATCAGCAACAACGCGAAATCGCGTGTCAATGCAGTCTCGCGATTTCGCGTTAATAAGCTCATAATAAGCGTGATAGCAAAGATAAAAAAGAACAGGGAAAACGGAGGGCGGAAGGATTGTAACGCGAACGTTATAGCTTCGCATAGTCACCTGTTACAATCAGCAATAATCCTAGCACTGCGAAAGTTACGGCCGATTTCAGAAAGTACAAGCGGTTGTACTGAAGTGCCGCGCGCCAATTAATATTGTCTTCCTGCAAAATATTGTCGTGGGCGTTCTGAAGCGGCAAGCCTTAGGGATGAAGGCTATTTAGCGATGGATGCAACTGGTCGGTTTTGACGTCGCGCTGTGTGCAGTTTGATGACGTTACGGGTTATATTTGATATAACCAAGTGGTTGTGTGCAGCCTATACAATCCGGAATTCTCCAGACACTAGAATACTCTTGTAACCGATGGAGACTCCTTCGTTGTAGGCCCGGTGAGAGGGGCGCAAAATGGCTGCAAAGAGCGCCGTTCAGTCGCCTATTATCGGCGACTAAAAGTCGGCGGATAAATATGTGCGCAACTGCTGCATTGTCTGCCATCACCACGTGGGACGGAACCTTCTTAGTGGCCAAGTTTGTTCCACCCTCTCGGAGTACGTAAATGTAGGTTTATAGCCGCGTAAAACATCATCTTGCCGGCAGGTTGTTAAAGCCATTGGAGTCGTTACTATCACCACTGAGTTTGTGTCCGTACAGATGAGTGAGTCCAGCGTTTTGCTAGTTTCAATAGTTTCAAAATCTGAAGAGAATACAAAACATATCACCTCCATGTACGCATTTTTTTTGTATCACTTGTGTAAAAACTGACGTCGCGCCCCCTGCTGACTATTGTTGACGGAATCATCTGTGGTTACGAAGGAGAGAGAGACGGCCGGCGCAGTGGCGGCGCGACGCTTACCGGGGAAATAGAGCGGGGGGGGGGGGGGGGGGGGGGTCTACCGAGCAGTATACCGTGCACCGTCGGCGCAGAGCATTCGGACGTTCGGTGACGAGTATGGCGAGGACGAAGAAGCAACTGCCTCCGGAAGAAGAAGCGGCTCAGCAGGAAAGATGACGGGAAGCCGCTCGAGCATGAAACAGGGGAGCTGGTGGCTTCAACTACCACCACCACATACTGTAAAGCTAAAGACAAGTTAAAGCTAAGTAACAGCCAAGTTACAAGCTCAGAAAAGAGTCGAGTTAAAGCTACAGTAAAAGCCAAGTTGAAGCGACCAGCTCCGCTGTTTAATCAGTATTCGCGACGTTAAGCCAGTGAAGCTGCGCTTATTTAAGAGAATAATTAAACCCAACTTTTTATGAGAATAGTAAGAACCCATCTAAAAGGAGGTAATGGTTGAAGATAAGGGTTGTATAGGATAGATATGATATGGGAGCATAATTTTAGTTATGGAAAGGGACAATTAGGCGTCAAGTTTTTCTCATCATTATGATTAACTAATCATCATCAACAGTGGCTCGAACGTCGTCTTGTTCTACAGCTGGCTCCGTTGCTGCCCATCATTCCAGCGTAGAATTTCACTTCTCTTGTGTCGCCCTAATGGGGACGCCGTATTTACGGGCGTGTGAGCCATCACTTAAGGGGCTCGGTATGCGTGGTTGGGAATTATCTCTCGCTCACAAGATGGTCCGCGACGACGCGGCACGCCGACATCGATTTTTTTTTTGCGACGCGGGGCACGACACGGGGATGTGGCTTTATCTTTTCAGCCTTCATAGCAGGTAAACTTTAGTTAGAGATGTTAATTAAAGTTAGGTAGTGATAGTTAGTTAAGTGATGCAGTTATGTGTAGGAATAACATGTACTTTCGGCTATTTTCTTTTTAAGCGTCCTATATCTTTATTTAGTCTCTTCATTTGTTGCGCCAAATGGCAGCGAATTCGCTCTTATCGCTTCGGCTGCCAGTTCCGTGCGTCTGCCCTGCCGCTCACTGCACTTTTGCACATGTGCATGGCTTTGCTAGGGTGGTGGCGTGGAGCAGAGGTAGAACACCCGACTTCTTATCTGAAGGTCATAGGTTCGAATCCTCCTCCAGTCCACTACATTTTCGCGCATGGAGTGGCGCCTGACACCGGCAAAAAATATCTCCGAGAGCTAGTGGGGCTATACTAGTCCAGGTGCAACCAAATTAGGAAGGTCCACTAAGCTTCAACAAAGTCACTCCCTCACCAGAACAGGAATTGGCCTCCCTGGTGCAGTATTCAGCCACTACCTCCCTCATGACTCCTATAATTAAGCCACGGCCCTCAGTCCCCAGCGGCTGCGGAGCACCTGACCAAGGCGGCGGTCAGACTTGCTGCGCAGCAGAGGTTGCTCAGAATCTCTGGGTCCAGGACAGGCCACCACTGGAAACTGAACCTGGCAACGTTCCAGATAATGTGTTCCAGATACGAGAAAATTCGCAGTAGGATTTCTTGTCCATAATGACATAGCGGGCAACATTGATGAATTCTACGTCATTATTTAGAGGGTAGCAGTCGTCGTAATAAAGCTGAATAGGAGGTATAAAATGGAGGTAGTACAAGCTTACGCCCCAACCTCCAGTCACGATAATGAAGAAGACCAGTTTACGAAGATGTTTATTAGCAACGAGAAAGGGGGTGCAAACTCTGTATACTGCAGTCATGGGCGACCTCAATGCAAATGTGGGGAGAAAGCAGGCTGGTGGGCAAGCAATTGGCAACTATGGCATTGATTCTAGGAACACTAGAGGAGAGATGTTGGTAGAATTCGCGAAAAGGAATAGGCTCCGAATAATGCATACCTTCTGCAGGAAGCGCAGCAACAGGAAGCGGACCTGGAAAAGCCCCAATGGAGATACAAGGAATGAAATAGATTTCATACTCTCTGCTGATCCGATCATAGTGCAGGATGTAGAAGTGTTAGGTAGGGTAAAGTGCAGGTGACCATAGTTAGTGAGGTCTAAGATTTCTCTCAATTTAAGGAGAGAAAGAATCAAAATTACTGAAGAAGAAACAGGCCAACCTAGACGCAGTAAGGTTAAAAGCAGACCAATTCAGGCTGTCGCTCACAAACAAATATGCAATTTAGAATATGAAGATGAAGACAACATAGAGGTAATGAATGAAATCGTAACTAAGCTGAACTCATGAGCAGCAATCGAAGTGGGAGGTACGGCACCAAGGCAACCAGTAGGTAAGCTCTCCCAAGTAACAAAGTACCTAATAAATTAATGGCAAAACATGTAAGTGTCAAACAAGAGAGATCAGATAGAATTCGCTGAATTGTCGAAACTGATCAACAGAAGAAAGTAAGGCATATCCGAAATTATAACGTGTAAAAGATGGAGGAAGCTGTACAATATGGACGCAGCATTGAAATCAGTGAGAAGAAAACTGGGCATAGGACAAGACAAAATGTATGCACTGAAAGATAATCAGGGTAATATCATCTGCAATTTCGATGACATAGTAAAAGTAGCGGAAGAATTTTATATTGACCAGTACTGTTCCCAGAGCAGCCAAGATACTTTCATTCGAAGTAGTTAGTGATGAACTGGATACAGAGGATCCTTCTATAACTAGCGATGAAGTTAGATGGGCCTTGAAAAACATTACCAGGGGGAAAGCTGCTGGAGAGATGGAATAACAGTGGATTTATTTAAAGTTGGAGGAGATATGATGCTTGAAGAGCTTGCGGCTCTTTATACGCAATGCCTCACGACTTCAAGTGTCCCAGAAAGCTGGAAGAACGCCAACATTGTACGCATTCATAAGAAGGGAGACGTTAAAGAATTGAAGAATTATATGCGCATTAGCCTGCTTCAGTATTGTATAAAATATTCACCAAGATAATTTCTATTAGAATCAGGGCAACACTTGACTTCAGCCAACCAAGAGAACAGGCTGGCTTCAGGAGGGATATTCTACGATGGATCATATCCATGTCATCAATCAGGCAATATAGACTTCTGCGGAGTACAGTCAACCTCCCTATATGGCTTTCATAGATTATGAAACAGCATTTGATTCAGTAGAGATACTAGCAGTCATAGAGGCATTGCGTAATCAAGGAGTACAGTAGGCATACGTAAATATCTTGGCAAATATCTACAAGGGTTCAACAACAACATTGGTTCTCCACAAGAAAAGTAGAAAGATACCTATCAAGAAAGGGGTAGGCAAGGAGACACAATGTCTCCAATGCTATTCACTGCACGCTTAGAAGAAGTATTCAAGCTCTTAGACAAGGAAGGCTTAGGAGTGAGGATCAACGGTGAATATCTCAGCAACCTTTGGTTTGCAGATGACTTTTGTCCTATTCAGCAACAATGGGTACGAATTAGAACAAATGATTGAGGACCTTAATCGAGAAAGTTTAAGAGTGGCGTTGAAGATTAATATGCAGAAGACAATAATAATGTTAATAGCCTGGCAAGAGAACAATATTTCAGGATTGCCAGTCAGCCTCTAGAGTCAGTACAGGAGTACGTTTATCTAGGTCAATTACACACAGGAGACCCTCACCATGAGAAAGAAATTTACAAAAAATAAGATGGGGTTGAAGTGCATACGGAAGACATTGCCAAATCCTGACTGGGAGCTTACCACTGTCGTTATTGAAAAGAAAAGTGTACACTGCATTCTGCCGGTGCTGGCATATGGGGCAGAAACTTGGAGGTTAACAAAGAATCTTGAAAACAAGTTAAAGACCGCACAAAGAGCAATGGAATGAAAAATGGTAGGCCTAACATTAAGAGACAGGAAGAAAGCGGTGTGGATCAGAGGACAAACGGGAATAGCCGATATTCTAGTTGACATTAGGCGAGAAAAATGGAGCTTGGCAGGCCATATAATGCGTAGGATGGATAACTGGTGGACCACTACAGTTACAAAATGGATACCATGAGAAAACTAGGTTGGGTGATGGAATGGAAAAACTTTATTGGAGGCCCTTCGGAACCCGCAGTAGCAGTTAAGTTAGGAAATTTGCAGGTGCAAGTTGGAATCAGCTAGCGCAAGACAGGGGTAATTGGAGATCGCCGGGAAAGGCCTTCGTCCTGCAGTGAACATAAATATACGCTGATGATGACGATGACGATGATAATGATGATATTCTGTAAGTGCACCTGTACAAAGGTTTGTTAGCTGCTCCTAGGGCCTATATTAAACGTGTGTTTGTTTAGTTAAGTGGTTTATGTATTTATTTATATAATAACTATCGTTATTATATTTCAATTCTGAGACTTTGTTGCGCGCACCACAACGTCGGCCGCAGTTGCCGAGACTGCAGTGGATCTATACAAAAATATAGCTGTGCACTGACTGCTGTTAAGAGCTCACTGAGATGTGTTCGACGTAAACACAGTGAGACTTTACAGGAGTCGAGTCGGCTAGAAATGAGCCTAGCCCGCTTTGAAAAATTGTTATTTGGAAATTACTATGAACCACATAATATCTGCTCTTTCTCATTCCATGAGGAAATCTCCGATAGCAAGGATATACTAATAGTTCTTGGTAGCTTTAATAAACCTGAAATTTATGTCGCGACTCTTAGATATTATGTCATTACAATCATTGCCTAGAGAACGAGTGCAGTCTGTTGTTGGACTTTCTAGCTTTCTGTTTCCTTCAGCAGTCGTATACCTGATCGCCCATTGCTGTGGTAGCGTCCTATAGACCTGTGACAGTGAAATGTTCAAGTTGTGGATGTCTCATGCTCTGACATTCACTTTGCGCGTCCCGACATGTTTGATCCATTACTAAAGATACCTGCGAAGACAGGCGTACGCCGACCTAATAAAGCTTTAAAAGCAAGACGTTTCGGCTTCCCTTCGGAAGCCTTGTTCACAATGGGGCAAAAAAGTAGAAAAACCTCTTTAAGTTGGTATTAGCATTTGACGCAAGCACCACGCGTAAGAGGGGGGAGGGAAGGTTCCTTTCGTTTCGATTTTGCGTGTGTCCTGTGGATTGCATATCGATGGACTCCATGTACAGGCGTGACTTCCAGTTTCTTTCCTGGCTGGTTCGACTGGAGTTCACCCGTCTATATTGCGCGATCAGTCGTTGCTAAGTGCTGTGCGTAAGCATTTGACACTACTCTTTTGTTATCCACATCGCTCTGATGTGGGCATACCTACCTTGAAGGTACAGAAACAAGTACACAAACTCCTACCGGATGCGTTCCACCTTGTTTCTCCTGAGCACAAGTCCATCTATTACTCGCTTCTATGTCATATTGGTGCGCCCCCTGAGCTTTATGCCTTACCGAAGATTCATGAAGCTGTTGTCTTTCTGCGGCCCATAGTGGACTTTACATGTTCCCCCCTGTACAAAGTCCGACTTTCTGCACCGAATATTGTCTCGTCTCGTCGGAAAAGGCATCACGCACGTCCGCAACTCCACCGATTCTGTTGAAAGAGTTCGCGGTCTGGTCCTCGACGACGAAGAGCTGATGGTTTCCTTTGACGCTGTGTCTCTGTTTACTTCCATTCCCACTAACATGACTGTGGATGCGTGTGCTGCTGCTCTTGACGCCGATCCGGTTCTACCGGAAAGGACGCCATTTGATGTCGCCGACTTGAAGAGGCTCCTCAGTTTTTGCTTGGGCAGCACCTACTTCGGTTTTGATCAGGCAAGCAACCCCACGGCAACCCCACGGCACGCGAATGGGTGCCTCTGTCTCGGTGACCGCTGCGAATATGACTAGGAGTGGCTGGAAAGTCGCGCGCGTGCTTCGCTACTTGACGATTCATTTTGCGTGATCAAGCGCTGTGCTTTGGAAGCTTTCACCACGCGTCTAAACAATCAAGCGGATTCCATTCAGTTCACGGCGGAGATGGAGGAAAGCCATAAACTGCCTTTTTTGGATGAGTTGGTAAAAGAATAGCAATGGTGCGTTTTCTTTCAACGTTTTCAGAAAAAATACAGGCACTGGCAGGTGCCTAACCTTCACCTCTCTTTATCGTGACACTCACAGGAGGTGAATATAGTTGCCTCCCTGTTGGGCCGTGCGAGCAGCATTTACACGAAATCTGTACACCTGAATTTCGATGTGCAGACAATCGCCAAGGATCTTTCGACGAGCGGTTCTCACCCCGAGTTCTTGAATGCTGTGGAACGCCGTTGGTCTTTCCAGCCTGCCAGTGCCCATCGGAAGAAACGCGCTCACATTCCTTACGTGCCCGGGATAAGCGTGACCTTACCACACGTGCTGCGTTGATATGACGTTGAGGTTGCTCACGTTCCTGTGCGAAAACTGAGGCACACACTCGTGAGTTTGAAGGACAAGCTGCCGAAAGAAGGGTATCCTGGCACTGTTTACATGATACCATGTGTTGATTGCGATTGCGTCTACATCGCACTGAAAATAAACAAATAAATAAATAAATAGCAGAGAAAACTCCAAATCCAACGGGCTCGTTGTAATCTATATGAAGCGAAGCTATCGTGAAGCGGGTAATCAAAATTACATACAACTAAATGCACACGATTGTCGTTGTTATCAATTGATGCAACATGTCATTTCATGCAATGTTTATGCACTGGCCATGTCATAACTGTGATGTCATGCAATGTTTACGTTTACGCGCCCAGCTGTTCACAACTTGCACCAATGAAATTCACAAATCATCATCGTCACTGTTCACAAGCTTTGCTGAAATTGGGCTCCTACCAGAAGAGGCGGATGTAGCGTGTGAGACGTCCGCGTTGTTTGATCCTTGTCGTGGGTTTAATGGTGTGGAGAGGTTTATACAGAGTAATGAACGACACCTGTGTAATATGTACCCGTTATGTCACAGTGCAGATATATAAGCGCAATTAAAGCTTCTATAACTCCTGTGTCGCACTGGCATATATCCGTTCTGGGGGAATGGCCAGGAATGGGCATATACGTAGTGGCACATAAGCAGTAAATCAACAATTGGGGTAGGCCAAACATAAGAATTTAAAGTAGTCATAGTGTACATGTACGTATATCCTGCGAGATACCGAGAGATGAAAACCGTGGTGGGCTAGGCAGCAAAAAAAGCTTCGATTCAATAAATATATAAATGGGCAAATAAAGCCTGCTTCCACATATAGCACTGTGCTTCATGCTTACAGTATACTTTATCCTCACAGTATAAGTTTAGGTGTTCACCTAAAAGACCTTGAACTACAGACAAATATATCGTTTTCTTCAAATCCGGTTGTCAGTCGATCGACTTGAACTGAAAACAAGAAGAAATAAAGGAAACAGGTCAAAGTCATGTTATTCATCCCACATCACCCCAACAAAGAAAAACAAAACAAAGGTAACAAATCCTAGCCCTGGGCGTTACGTTCAAAAGTTAAAAAAATGATGGCAATTCAGCCTCTAGTTTACAATGATGAGAGACAAAATTTTCCCGAGTGAGTTGTGGTTGAGAATGGGATGCATGAACCATATTATTTATTAAGAGAGGCGCACTGGAGCGACAGTTTCAACGACGTTACCTAAAGAGGGTAAATCGATCACCTTCCCATTTTTCGTCATCACTTATCGTAATCATATTCACAAACATCATCGTCATTACATACCCATTGTCCACAGTTGCGCGAGTGTTTAGACGGCAGTAACTCCAAGATCGGCCCACGAAAGAGGCTGGAAACACCCACACTCCATGCTTTAAAAATTGGGCATCTCGTCAAGAAACACGTCCTCTGTAAAACTATCAACACTTGTTTTCTCGCTCTCTGTTTGCGCTAATTACTGCAGGTTTCCAGGTGCTGTCTTCGTGGATATAGAAGCTAGGGAAAGCCACAATATGGTTATGAGGCTCTCCGGAATAATTTTCACTACCTGGAGTCCTTTAACGTGTATCAAAATCTGGCACACGAGCGTTTTCGCGATTCGTCCAAATTTCAATGCGGATTCCAAGGCCGTGAGCGAATCCTAGTACCTCAAGCTTAGCACCGCAACGCCATCGCTACTGCGCTACCGCAGCGAGTAGTATTATCGTGGGGCCTGCTCAATGATCGACAGAACTGCGAATAGAAAGCTGAATGAATATAATCATGTTCAAATTTTCGATCTACACTCCCTAATGTTCATCTTGTTCGTTTGTCGGGCAATGATGTTTCCCACCTTGATGCTGTCGTGAGTCGAAAATTTGGAGAAGAAACGTATAAAAGAGCTCTTATTTTCTAAAGCTGGATACACACGACGGACCAAGCTCCGTAGACAAGCATGACGTATGGTTAAGCAACAACACATTGTTCCGCCAGCAGCTTATCTGCTTCGTCTTTGTGTGCGGCGCAATTGGGCGGCACTAAGCCACGCAGCCCGCGGAATTTGGTACGTCGTGTGAATCCTGCTTAAGTAATGGGGCAGAATTCGCCAAGTCTTTCGTTAGTAACTGCTCTTTGCCATTAGTCAGCTGGCTTCAATATTGTCGTGTCAAACATCATGACTGGCAGAATGTTTGTCTTAAAATAATTATAGCTCAAGGCATTTTGGTGAATACAGGACCTGGATTTCTACATACTTTATTGGGCGTGTTTATATTATGTGTGAGATTTCTCCTTAGACAGAAGTCATAATAACCATCCCGTTCGTATAATTACGCAGTCAAAAGATCGCCAATTTCTCCCGAAGGCGACGCACTGTAAGCGATAGAAAGGTTAAGCATGGCGTTCAAGTTGGTCGCACGGTGTTTTCAGCTTCCGACAGCACGTGGACATCGCGCGACGCAGCACGAAAGGTGCGACTGGAAGCAGCTATGAACAGCACCCTGGTAGTTTCCAAGGCGTCTCAGAGGGTTCGTGCCATGTGGAATGATGGCTGTGTCGTTACAGGCGCGGGTTCTCGATAGGGCACCCCGCAGGGCTCGGTCATCTCGCCGGTGCTCTTCAAGCTCGTCCTGCTGGGGTTACCCGACCAATTGCTACAAATCGAAGGACTACACCACACGCTATACGCGGATGATATTACGATCTGGACGACAACGGGCAGCGACGGAGCGATCGAGCAACGTTGACAGCAGGCCATCCAGTGCGTGGAAAACTACCTGGTGGGCACGGGACTCACCTGCTCAGCCGAAAAATCCGAACTGCTGCTATATAGACCGGTCAGAAAGGGGCGCCCACCTAAAGGCTACACCCCCCCCCCCCCCCCAGAAAAGGAAGAGATCCAATTAACTACATCAAACGGCCTACCCATCCCGATGGTAGACAAGATCCGGGTACTAGGAACGATGATTGAACACAAGGGCGGCAATGGCGAAGCACTTCGCAAGATAACAGCAGAGGCCACCAGCACGATGCAGCTCATCCGACGCATCACCAACAAACACGCGGGCATGCGCGAAGGCAACGTCATACGACTTATACCAGCCTTCGTTATTTCTCAAATAACGTACACGGCAGCGTTTCACAAATGGATGGTTGCAGAAAGAAACAAGCTCAACGCCCTCATATGCAAGGCGTACAAATTTGCGTTGGGACTTGCGCCCGGAGTGAGGACCACCAAGCTCCTAGAACTAGGCTAGCACAACACGCTCGAGGAAATCGTGGAGGCGTAACAGGTGTCCCAACTCGAGCCCCTATACAAGACCCGCCCGGGCAGGCCCGTGCTCGAAAAGTTCGGAATCACATACTACACGCAGCACGGCATCAAAGTGGAAATTCCAAGAACCATGCGCGAGCAACTATACGTGCCCCCATTGCCTCGCAACTTGCACCCGCAACACCGCACGTGGAGACGTAAAGCCAGGGCACAACACATGAACAAAAGTTACTCCAACGACAAGGAGGCAGTCTTCACCGACGCAGCCCGTTATCGAGACAGGAAGAGTTTCGTGGCGGCAGTTACTAGCCACCGAGGTAACCACCTCATGAGCGTCACCGTGAACACGGCATATGCCAAGTGGCAGAGAAAGCGGCCATAGCACTGGCCCTCACACAAACCAAGGCTACATACGTGATCTGCGATTCGCAAATGGCAATTCACAATTTTGCAAATGGGCGCATATCGCAAGAGGCGTATCACATACTCAAGCGGCATCCCATACACCAGGGAGAGGCCGACGTCGATAACCGAAGGCACTTGCTATGGATCCCGGCACACACTGGACTGAGCACCCCCAACGAAGCGGCTCACCGCGTTGCTCGAGGCCTCACTCACCGAGCATCATCGGAGGAAGAGCACCCGCGGGGTAGTGCAAACGTCTGGGCGTGGGAGGATCGTTTGACCAGGTTCCACGACATTACGACACACTACCAGTTACAGAGACGCGTATACCCATTCCCTCAAGCTAGGGTAGACAGGGCGCAAGCAGTACACTACAGGCAATTACAAACTGATGCTTACATAAACCCCAGACTCATGCACGCCATGTATCCCGACATGCACACTACAAACAGATGCACATCCTGTGGCCAGGTTTCCACGCTTAATGACATGTTATGGGAATGTCAGGACAAAATAAACAATTCGGGCAGTGCCGACACCTCCGTCTCTTCCACCACCAGCCTCCGCTCGCGTTGGAAGACCGCACTGCTCAGGTCGAACATGACAGTACAACTCTGGGCCGTCCAGCGAGCCGAAGAAGCCGCTTCGAGACAAGGTCTCGAACCGCGTCCGCGGCGGGTGCCCAGACCCACTAAAAATACGCCGGACTCAAATCTGATTGATTTGATAATAAAGTTTACGTTCTTCTTCGATAGTGCACGGGATAAAACCAACACGTAGCGATGTGACGGCCCAAAAAAGGCAGAGAAAAAGCAATAAGCTTTTTTTCCCGTTTGTCCCCATGGTGAAAAAAAAACGAAAAAAAAAAAACAAAAAAAAAACAAAGTTTTGAAATTTACACAATAAAACGGAGGGCATTGATGCAACTTTATCGTTACTAAGTGAGCATAACATTTTTGACTACATTGGACTTCATCAACTTTGTGTAACATTTCTGGTGGTGATGGTGTGATGCATTTTTTATTGTTGCTCAGAGTGACAACTACAACCTGCGTCACACATCGCGAATCACAGGATTCAATCTTAGCATTAAAAATGACGGAGGGGACGGCCCTGGCAACTCGCTCATTCTCAATAAGCCAGAAAGACATGGCTCTCAGATGCCTGACCTAGTTTGCCCATTACGTCTGAGTTGGTATGCAGAAAAAGAATCATCATTTTTAAAGGGCCATTTACAGAAACGCTTTGTCCTATTTATTTATTGGGTAACTGCCAACCCAGTAATTACGCTCTAAAATCTCAATTCCCCGAGAACGCTTCCAGTAAATAATTGCGCTGCACTTTAAATGCGACCAGTTCCAAACACACGTGCCAAGCGGAGCGTGGTTTCGGACGTGGAAAAGTAGACTATTCGCGCCACCGAAACCTGATGTAGCAGCATCACGGTACTAGGCATCACTGAAGCGTACACATACACTACGGCTGTGCTACCGAAAGCTTAGCCCACCAGCACTCGATGGGCGATGAAAGCGTGCTCCCCTTTAGCGTAGAATACAGCAGCTTCGGCGACATGATCATTCTTCAACCAAATCACTTGGCCGACTGGCACATCATTCAGTTTTTTTCGATACCTTGTAACCACGACCTCCACTTCAAGTGACAAAAGTAACTTAATGACGTTGTTTGCAGGGCGAGTTGGTTCATATTATTGGGTGAAAGATGGGGGAAGGTAGTCTCATTTTTCACATCCAAAGCCACGCTGCCGTTGTTGAGCCTTTTGAACAGGTCGCACAAAATGTGCTATAGTTAACTATTCGTGGCAATTTAGACCAATTGAAGTTTCGTACCGTAATTGGACAACTACCTCAAAAGCTCGAACAGTAGGACGCAACAAACGAGTTAGAGGCACTTAAGGATTCTTACGTGCATTGAGTGTGAAAGAATTCTAGGCGTGTCGACTTTATCGACGTACCTGTCACGTGACATTGCCACATGACGTCACCACTTGATCATGTTACCTTGAAACTTAAGGTTCTTACTTGGTCCCTTAACTATATGTCACATGGCGTGATCATGTCGTCATGTGCTCGAAATGGAGAAGTCAACTTTGAGGATGGGCCACCCAAACTTTGAAGGTGGGCCAAGTTAATATTGGGAGTGGGCCAGGTCGGTTTTCAACGTGGGTGCACTTAATTTTTTAATTGGGCAATGTCAGTGGTGGTGGTGGGCCACCCGAATTTGGGGGTGGGCCGAAACAATTTGTGGAGTGGGCCAGGTTGGTTTTGAACGTGGGTCCACTAAATTTTTCGAATTGCACAATATGCATTTTTGGGTGTGGGCCACGGCGTCGGACGGACGCCATGGCTGTTCAGCGTAGGATTTCGCAGTGCGAGCCGTAGCAGGTCCAGCGCTGGAAACGTGACTTCATCACTTCATCACTTCGTCATGTGGGTTTTCCTTGCCGACGGATGTTAACGCCGGACACTCACCGGATTTTCCACTTGATAGGGCATATAAGGCTTTCGCCTTAAAGTTTAATTTCATCAATACTTCAGCACTCCTTTGACCTAGTGTAATCTGCACGTGAGCCGAGAGGCTGGCCGTTCTGAGCAGCATTTTAAAGCAGCCACCTACCCATCCCCGCCTACCCTGTAGTACATTTAGTACGTTCACAAATTATTCCGACATTAGCTGTTGTCGCCAAAGGAACAGCTTGGTTTGGCTTTCCGTCTCGTTTTAACAAGGAAAGCCTCCCACCGGAGTTCCTTCTTTCTATTTGTTCTCAATCTCGACGCGAACCTTCATGCTGCCATCTACCAAGGTGGTGGGCGGTATGGTGGCACAGCTTGAATTGGCGCACTTCTAGTGCAAGATTTTGAAGCGGTTGCTTAGGGCAAATAAGTTCACTTAGTACATTTATGTCAAGAGGAAATTGATTACAGTGAGGGCTACGCTGAAGAAAAAGATTATATTAAGCAGTGATAGTGCATTACGCTTCTGAAATGGCAAAACCTCCTATTACGGTCATTAGGAGGTTTGGTGAGGCAGAAGAGATGCAAGAACGAAATCCTGGTAGCAACGCTGACCGTGCGGGCGTGTGAAGACGTCATGCATTTCGACAGAATTGGCATGAACGGCAGACGTTCTTCATTAAATGACTACATGTCGCTCTGAATGAACCAAACGCTCAACCTATGAGAGAAGAAGTTAGCGAGGAGTGGCCGTGCTTGCATGGGCTCCCGGTACAAGAAACGCTGCCTCCAAGCCAAGTCATCCCTGACTTTTCAAAATAGTGCCATTCGACGCAGCAAGTTGGATTACGTCCGCAGAGATAAAGGTTCAGGCTGTGAGTCACATTTATCGGTGTTGTCGAGCCTCGAGAGTTCGCAAGCTGAGACCGCTGTGCTAGACCTAGCCAGGAGTAAGGGGTAAGCCCCACCCCGGCACTCGAAGCTTATAAAGACCACCATGGAAGTTGATGCTTCCTCCCTCGTAACCGCAAGAAGAATCCACTGAATGCGAAGGTGACTGGCTGACAGTCAAATGGCGCAAACAATGCAGCAACGAAGCACCCAAGAACTCCGACCCGGCTATCGAGGCACAGCAGAGATCGCCACGCAGACCACGACCGCTCCCGTGCAGCCCCTGAAAGTGATACTGAGGCCAAGGGAAGGCCTCGTCTTTTCGAAGTCGCCGACCCCGGTCATCGCCCGAGCAGTACTCACGGCGGCGGGGGGATACCCACGCGCCACTCCGACCCAGAACTTTATCGTGCGGACAGAAAGCAAGCAGAACATCGCAGTAGTGAGCACCTCTAGCGAAGATATGTCAGCTAGGATATGAGAAATCAACACTGTACATCTCGGCACCACGGAGTATGCAGTGGCAACATACGAGTATTTCGCACCACCGGCGAATTCAGCTCGTTGAGTGGCCCATGGTATCCCTCAGGGAACGACGGACGCGGAGCTCATGCGCGGGATGTATGCACACAGAAGACAAATCCTACAAGCGCGGATGCTAGAGCCATGTGCCACCATATTGATAACTTTCCAGGGAAGAACGGTACCGAGGTACATCCCCTTCGACGGAGGCGAGCTACGCTGCCCAACCCTATCGACACACGGTCAAGGCGTGTGTCGGTCAAGGCGGTGTCCCATTTGGTGGCAACGCGTGCCACCAAATGGGGCATCAAACCGACGTTTGTTCGCACCCTGACAAACCCACCTGCGAAAAATTCCATACAGCAGAGCCTAGTGATGGACACGAGTTGATACTGAAATGTTCGTTGTGCGACGGCGATCACGCGACGGCGTCGAAAGAATGGCCCAAGAGACTGCTACCCGCGCCACGCTCCTCGCACCGGCCGCGCAAGGAACAGGCACACAAAAACAACACTACGACGGCACAACCGAACAAGGGTCGCAGACAGCGATCCTGATCTCGGGCCCGCTCCAGGTCTAGACCTAGGCGGCATCGCAAGAACGAGGCGGCAAGCACATCCAGGTCCGAGAGCAGAACCAGGTCCAAGAGCAGAACCAAATCCGGCAGTAGGTCAGAAACCCTGAGTCACGTGAGCTCCAAGGTACAACAGGTGAGCTGGGCAGAAGGCTGCCTCCCGAAGTCACAAAGCCAAAATGACAAAACCACGCCACACATACAGCCATCACGAGATGCAGACACAAACACGAACAACACTGTAAGGAGCCTGCAGCCCTAGTGCAGGAGCTGCGCGTAGAGATAGCTGAATTGTGTGCACTGCTAAAGGAGGAACAACGCCGAAACAAGCCAGCAGTGCAAGAAAGTTCGCCCGAACCCCGAACTACCTGCACGGGCCGATTTTGCAGTGCGCGTCCCCGCCCGGCCCGGCCGCCACCCCTTTACCTTAAGTAGTACATGTTTTTCAGAGTTGAGAACAGAATCTCGCATGAAATGACCACCGAGATGCCACCCGAAGCCGTATCTGACAGCGCAGTGCGCGTCCCCGCACCACTTGAGGCACGCGAAAGAGGTATTCAGGAAACAGGAAAGCCATCCAAGAGCTACATCTGCAAATGGAGGAGTTCGACGAGCTCCGGCAGACAGACAGACAGACAGACAGACAGACAGACAGACAGACAGACAGACAGACAGACAGACAGACAGACAGACAGACAGACAGACAGACAGACAGACAGACAGAACAGACAGACAGACAGACAGACAGACAGACAGACAGACAGACAGACAGACAGACAGACAGACAGACAGACAGACACCGACCGACCGACAGACAGACAGACAGACAGACAGGACAGACAGACAGACAGACAGACAGACAGACAGACAGACAGACAGACAGACCGACCTCCCCGACAGACAGACAGACAGACAGACAGACAGCACCAGACCGAGACAGACAGACAGACAGCCGACAGACCGAGACAGACAGACAGACAGACAGACAGAACAGGACGACAGACAGACAGACAGACAGACCGACAACAGACAGACAGACAGACAGACACAGACAGACAGACAGACAGACAGACAGACAGACAGACAGACAGACAGACAGACAGACAGACAGACAGGACAGACAGAAGACAGACAGACAGACAGACAGACAGACAGACAGACAGACAGACAGACGAGACAGACAGACAGACACCGACAGACAGACAGACAGACAGACAGACAGACAGACAGACAGACAGACAGACAGACAGACAGACAGACAGACAGACAGACGACAGACAGACAGACAGACCGACAGACAGACAGACAGACAGACAGACAGACAGACAGACAGACAGACCGACAGACAGACGACAGACACGACAGACAGACAGACCGACCCGACAGACAGACAGACAGACAGACAGACAGACAGACAGACAGACAGACAGACAGACAGACAGACAGACAGACAGACAGACAGACAGACAGACAGACAGACCGACAGACAGACAGACAGACAGACAGACCAGACCGACAGACAGACAGACAGACAGACAGACCCCCGACCGACAGACAGACAGACAGACAGACAGACAGACAGACAGACGACAGACCAAAACAGACAGACAGACGACAGACAGACAGACAGACAGACAGGACAG
This sequence comes from Dermacentor silvarum, assembly GCF_013339745.2. Classification (NCBI taxonomy): domain Eukaryota; kingdom Metazoa; phylum Arthropoda; class Arachnida; order Ixodida; family Ixodidae; genus Dermacentor; species Dermacentor silvarum. Next base: position 6,902,488 of record NC_051156.1, on the reverse strand, counting down.
ACAGACAGACAGACAGACAGACAGACCGAAAAACTTTATTTGTAGCAAGTGAGTTTGGACTCCTCAGTCCCTGGACCACCGCACGGTCCCACACTACGTCGAGACAGTCATGTTCCTTTTGTTTATGACGTTGGCGGCCCGAGCCACTGCAGCAAGCTGCGATGTCGGGTCCGTAGACGAGAGCAGGACCTCCCAATCCTCCCAGCTTGAGATGGTGGGCTGTCTCCCTGCCGCAGAGGATCAGCAGGGCAGCCAAAAAGGATGTGGGAGAGTGTGGCGTGAGGGTCGCCGCATAGCGAGAATGTAGGGGAGGGGCCACAGTAGTGGGATAGCAGCTGAGGGGATGGGAGAGAGCGGGTCTGGAGGCGTCTCCAGAGGATCTGTTGGGAGTGGGCAACGGAGGGGTGGAGAGGAGGGTAAGTCCGACGGTCCAAACGGGAAACTTGCGTGAGCTCTGCAAAGCTGTGCATCCGCTCCTGAGCCCGGCAAATCAAACCTCGGGCCAATTTGTCGGCAGCCTCACTTCCAGGGTTCCCAGAGTGAGCCGGCACCCACCGGAGATTTACCCTGCGTGGTAAATTCGGGGTGGGGGTGTTCACCAAGTGCCAGGCAGGGGTGTGAATCCTGCCTCTGGCAAAGTTGGACAGAGCAGTCTTGGAATCGCTAAAGATGTAATCAGCATCCGAATGGGCAAGGTCTAAGGCGATGGCGGTCTCCTCTGCTTCCTCAGGTGTAGAGCATGAAGGAAGATGGTGAGTTAGTGGTTGGGGCAGGGTTAGGGTGTAAGCAACTGCTACAGCTTCATGCGTGGTACATGCGGCGTCTACCCAAATGGCATTCTCTGCTTGTCCGTAATACTCGTGGAGGGCATTCGCGCGAGCTACGTGGCGAGAGGAGTGATGCTGGGGATGGACGTTTCGAGGAAGATGTTTAACTACGAGGGGGGTATGAATGTGTCGAGTAATAGCTATAAAGGTTGACTGATTAGCGGGTATGTTGATGCGAAGGGAGGCGAGGATATGGCGGCCAGTGGCGCTCGCGGCAAGTCTTAAGTACTGCGTCTGAAGGTGCACCTCAACTAGTTCAGGAAGCGTGTTAAGCATGCCTAGTGCAAGGAGTTTGGCTGTACTAGTGCTGCGGGGTAGGTTTAAGGCTGCCTTAGTTGCAAGGCGGATCATGGCGTTCATGCGCTGGGTTTCCGTGCGGTTCAGCTTGAGATATGGGGTGGCGTACAGAATGCGGCATCGCGTAAAAGCATGTACGAATTTCATGTCTGCTTCTTCTAAACCCTTGTGCAGGGAAGATACGCGGCGTAGAATCTGCAACACTGATTGCGTGGAGGTCTTGAGTGCTTTAAGGGTATGGCTATTGCGTCCAGAATCCTGCAGGAAGAGGCCAAGGATGCGTAGGATTGGAGTGAGGGGATAGGGTATCCTTGTAAAGTGATTTGGATGGGCGAGTTAGCGGCAGATTTCGGTCTAATTAGGAGGAGCGTGGTCTTAGAGGGGAAACACTCGAGCCCGATAGATGATGCGTGAGCGGAGATGGTGTCGGCTGCTAATTGTAGAGTTTCCTCAATTTCCCCGTCATAGCCATGAGTAGGCCATGTTGTAATATCATCAGCGTACAGGGTCTGCTTTAGGTGTGGGATGACATTGAGTTTCTGGCTAAGGGGATGAGAGCAATAATAAATAGAAGTGGGGAGAGAACCGCGCCTTGAGGGGTTCGACACTAGCCGAGTGTATAAGGGGGGTGTTACAACCGCTGAGCTGATCGATGTGCATGCAAGGAGGCAAGCGGCCAGAGAGGAAGGCGCGAACGTAGTTGAGGTTTAGGGCATACCTGTAGTGCCTGGAGTTCCCGTAAGATGGCAGTGTGACGAATTCTTTCAAATGCCTAGTGATGTCAACTGCCAGGATAGCTTTAGTTGGAGATGGGGGTTGGTATCATCAAGGACGTCGAGCGTAATTTGGAGTAGGGCATCCTGCGCAGATAGCTGCGCACGAAAGCCAACTATACTGTGGGGGAACAGGTGATTCTCTTTTAGCACGTTGTTAGTCGGGCAAGGATTATGTGCTCGAAGGCCTTGCCGAGAAGGATGTTAGAGAAATGGCGGGATCTTCTCGAGGGTGATGGGCTGTGGGGTTTTGGGATAAATATGATTTTTCCATGCTTCAAGGCGGGCAGGGAGGGTACCTGTTTTCCCAGCACTGTTAAAGTAAGTGACTAGTGAGATAAGGAGGCATCATCAAGATTTCGGATGGCAGCATTCGTATTTGATCTTCCCCGGGTGCGGTATTGCGCAATTTCAATATGGCTGCGCAAAATCTGATTCTGTAATAGGGGCGTCAAACTGTGGTTGGGGTGAGCCCGTGTACTCGGGATGTTAGCAGGAAGACCTGGGTTGGTATAAGTGCATTTCACCTGCGCGAGAAGGAGCGGTGTCCTGCCGATGGTTATGAGCGAGCGGTGAATGCTATGACGCGTCTGAGCTTTAGATAGCGTGGGATCTAGCATGTGGCGTAATAGGTGCCAAGCGCGGTTGTGGAGAGATTGCCGCGGAGGCCGCCACAAAGCTGAGCCCAGTTAGCTTTGCAGAGAGTGGCACTATGGCGTTCTATTTGGGATTGAAGCTCGGTGAGCTGAGCTTTAGTTTCCTGTTGTGCTTTTGAGTTTTCCAGCTTTGCGTTATATTTTCTTGAGCTTCAAGTAGGTGTGCCATCTCACTGTCGATAACAGGGTTGTCTGGAGTTGTATCGAGCGTTTGCGTATGCTGGCGAATGTCCTTCTGTAACTGAGTAGTCCAGGTGTCTAGTCGAAGGGGCCTGTGCTGGTTGGGCTTGCCTAAATTTACGGAGCTGGTCCCAATTAGTGTGCCTAGCAGTAAATTTGCCCTAAGGTCGGGCGATAGTTTTACTGCTATGCGAACTAGGTGGTGGTCGCTACATATATACACACTAAACAGAAAACACCCAGATGGCGTTGTTCGCTTGTCCTCTAGCGCCTTCCCAATTGTACATGTTTTTGCTCCCACTGAATGGGTGTACGACAAAAGTCCCATTTAGGTGGGCATTACTTCGGCATACTACGGGAGTACCCTAATATGCCCACTTTACCGCCATTTGACTGGAGGTTTTGCAGGCTACAATGGGTTTTTATCATTTCCAAATGGGTGCATTTGCGATGAAATTAAGACGCATTTAGGGCGTTTTTGGTATTAGAGAGTTTATGGATAGAATTGAAGGCGTTTTAGTTTACGTGGGCGCGTCACGAAGCGAAATGCTTGGTGGCGCGGGTCACGCACTTACACAGCACCCACGATTACCACAGGCCGAAATGTCGCGCCGGCCACCAGGCTCCAGGAAACGGGGCCGTCCGAGGAACTGCCGCCCGAGCATGCGTTTGGCCAGCACGAATACCGCCGCTTGTAGCTATCGCCGGCGTCCGATACTTTAGCCTGCTGCATTCCGTCTGGCACTGCGTAGGCACGGCGGCATCTCGCAACGAAAAATTTCGCCGCGTGCTCGCCACAAGTGACAAAATCGACGGTCCTGAGCATCGACGAAGTCACGCGCAGACGTGGTCCAATGACGCATGAGCCGTCGCTGCACTTT
>NC_051156.1:6831198-6898774 GCF_013339745.2 Dermacentor silvarum | reverse complement strand
ATAGAAAGAGAGAAAGAGAATAGAGAGAGAAAGAGAAAGAAAGAGAGACAGAAAGAAAGAAAATCCACCCCAAGAGAGAGTCAAGAGATACACCACACGACAAGCTCGCTTAACCCCATTTTCCGACAGAAGGGCTGGCCATTTTTTAGATGCGAGAGCATCTTATGCTCGGGGCAGTGTCCGTCCCTGCGGCGTCCGCACCATACTGCGCATGCGCAACTCTCCCTCATTCAGGTGTGCGCTCTCCCCCTCTCTACCGCAGGTGCGGCGCAGCAAATCATTGCATATAACTCTCTCACTCTCTCCCTCTCCTCTAAGGGTACGCCGGTAGGCGGCGCAAGTGTCACGGTGCAGTATAAAGCGCGCGTTCGCTGTGCTTCCGTCACCGATTCCTAGCGCACCGACGCTAGGAATCACGTACGATCTCTAAATAAAGACGCAACAACCCCGTACAAACGTCTCTCTCTTCTCAATACATTCTCTCACTCTAACTTTCATTGAGTTGTGTTTGCCAAGTGAAACGAAACGGAAACTCGATGCGCACCCCCGCGATGCTTTCGCATCCCACCATGGTTGCCCGTAGGGTCAGATGATGTGATTTTTTTGTAGTTTCATTGCACAGCCAACTATAAGTATATATGTGCAAAGTATCATTTAAGATCTGTATTATAAATATAATTATGCTTCTTAGTGTATGTAAGAAACTTGAAAGTGGGTTCTGAGAAAATCAGAAAAACAAAAAGAATTGAAACACCTGTGGCGCTCACGAAAAGACATTTAGAACAGTTAAATTTACGAACTTCGTAGCTTGTCTCATGATTCTTGTTTCTGTCTAATCATGCCCATGGGACATCTAATTAATTTTATAGTTTGTTTTGAAGTATCAACACCGCATCGGGAAGCCTTCACATTAGCGGCATTGATTGTATTGCTAGAAATGTTTTCACTGTGTTGAGGCCATGTTCTATTGTAACTGGTTTCAACATGTGAAGTCTGGCTGTTAAGAGATTGATGAAATATCATACCGTCAAATACCCCAAACTTGAGAATCGGAGCGTTCTAATAGATGTCTCTCGTTGCCCTTTGGCAAGTCGTACTATTGAAGCACTTATTCGACTGTATGGGGCAGCTCGTTTGCATAATATAAAAAATATATAAAACCGATTATTTTCGCAATTTATACACTTCTACGTCACCACACGCAAAAAGAAATACTAGATGGTATATTCTTTTCAGCTTACAATGATGTTTGTTTGAGGAAGACATTCATTTGTTCTGTGAGGCATATAATAATTGCAGTACCATATTATTTTATTGCACAACACTGGACATTATAGCCAACTGTTATTAACCTCATAATAACTTAATAGCACAATGCATGCAAATAGCGTTTTATTACATTGATTGATCCATTAAAAATTGGCACACTAAAACAATATTGCACAAAAGCTACTGAAATGAAATAATATAGTAGTACACATTTAAAAATCAATTTCATACTAGAATAAAAATAATATTAACCCATCAATCAAATGTTTATTATAGGGCCCAGGAACAGCTGGAGGGCATTCGTACTGATGCACTTAAAAAGCAATATGCGAGACAAAATATACATAGCATAAATGTACATGGAAGACAAACAATGCGAGATAGAGAAACAAATAGGGAAAAAGAAGAAGGAAGCGTAAAAGGCAGTTCATCATACAACATGATTGATCTCCATCCATGTATATATATATATATATATATATATATATATATTATATGATAGGTTATATTGTCCTCGATAACGTTGTAAGAACGCTAGGTACAGGTAGGCACTGCAAGGGCTGTTTGTAGCACGGGGTTCTCTCGCGATCACGGCACGGTCCTTCGTCTTCCTCTTCAGTCGGCACATACCCAGGGGCGCCTCTGCTTCATTACAATGCCCCGGAGCGGAATATAGCCACCCTGGCGACTCAGGGCGCAGAAAGATGAGTGGGTCGTAATACGGTTTCAGGCGGTTGACATGTACTGTCTCTCGCCCACGACGACGCAGGTCTGGTGACACTGTGAGCGGCTCAACGATGTAGTTGACCGGTGAAGTGGCATTGATGATACGGTACGGACCGTGATAACGCGCCAGGAGTTTGGAAGAGAGGCCAGGAATGTGGGCTGGTATTCAAAGCCAAACAAGCGAACCGGGAGCAAAGCTGGGTGGTGGTTGATGAGTATGGTCATGTCGTGTCGTGTCTTTTGACGCTCTTGAGTCTCGCTAGTGAGGGAACGTGCCATCTGACAGCAATCTTCAGCATACTTGGCGACTTCGGAAAGTGGAGTGTACTCTGCGGCATCAGGTTGATACGGCAGTATGGTGTCCAAAGGGCAGGAAGGTTCTCGGCCATACACAAGGAAAACGAGGAAAAGCCGGTAGTCGCTTGCGTCGCGTTGTTGTATGCGAACGTGACAAAGGGGAGCACGGTGTCCCAGTTGGAGTGGTCGGATGAAATATACATCCGCAACAGGTCGCCAAGTGTGCGATTGAACCGTTCGGTCAGGCCGTTTGTTTGGGGATGGTACGCGGTCAATTTTCGGTGAATGATCCTGCACTCCGTGAGGAGGGCTTCGATACCCTCCGACAAGAAGACACGGCCCCTATCACTCAGTAGTTCTCGGGGAGCACCGTGACGAAGAACAAAATTGCGAAGGATGAAAAAACCAACTTCACGGGCAGTCGCTGCCGGCAGAGCTGCAGTCTCAGCTTAGCGAGTAAGATGGTCTACGCCGACAATAATCCACCGATTTCCACACCCGCTACATGGAAGCGGGCCGTAGAGGTCGATGCCGACGCGGTCGAACGGACGAGCCGGCATGGTAGCGGCTGCAACGGCCCTGTGAAACGGTGTGTAGGTGTCTTGCCCTGTTGGCGAGTAGTACAAGCCTGAATGTACTTTTGCACAAAGTTGTACATGTCTCGCCAATAATAGCGCTGACGCAACCTTGTGTAAGTTTTGAGGACGCCGGCATGAGCGCTTAGGGGATCAGCGTGAAAAGATGCGCAGATGTCAGAGCGCATATGACGAGGTATAGCAAGGAGCCATTTCCGACCGCCCGGCACATAGTTGCGGCGATATAGAATGTTGTCTCGCACGGAAAAGTGGGTTGCTTGGCGACGCAGTGCTCGTGTCGAAGGGACATCAGACGGAGCGGAAAGGTAGTCAAGTAACATTGCAAGTGTTGGGTCCTTGCGGCTGCTATGTGTGCATTTCGGTGATGGTCAATGGGGACAGGGGGACGCGGAGTCTGACCAAAGACGCCAAGTCATGCGTCAGTGAGGACCGGGAGAGCGCATCAGCGTCAGAGTGCTTGCGACCGGAGCGGTACATGACGCGGATGTCGTACTCTTGCAAGCGAAGCGCCCAACGTCCTAAGCGTCCCGACGGGTCTTTCAAGGAATAAAGCCAACAAAGGGCATGGTGGTCTGTAACTACGCGAAAGAACGGCCGTAAAGGTAGGACGAAACTTGCTTAGTGCCCAGATGATCGCCAGGCACTCCTCTTCTGTCTGTCACTCAGTATTCAATTCTGCTTTCTTTAGAGTACGGCTAGCATAAGCGACGACGTATTCATCACAGCCAGCTTTCGTTGCGCTAAGACCGCACAAAGGCCAACTCGCATGGCGTCAGTGTGAACTTCCGTAGGAGCAGCAGGTCGTAATGGCGAAGAATCGGGGTGAGGTCAACAACTGGCGCAGCTTCTGAAAGGCCGCATCACATTCAGGTGACCATGCTGCTATGCCATGGGCAGGTTCACTTTTTGGGAAGGTTCACTTTTTCATATTTTTGAGTTTTTGACTTTGTGTGCGTTTTAGATCGCGTGCGTTTTAGACTTTTGTGTTCCATGTCTACATCCTGGTAGTCTTCATACTCTTCCGTTGGGGTTCCGGTTCCGTCCGTTCTACATGAGTAGAAGGTCCTGCGCAAGGGGAGTCAGCTGACGGTTTGACGACGATGGTTGTTTTTGAGTTAGATTTAGTACATTTGCAACCTGATATGCGGAGCTTGGGTAGAGGCTGCACCAATGACCTGCGCAATCTGACTAGTCATCATTTGTGTCAAGGACTCAAAAAGAGTTGTTGCAAGTCGTTCCATAGCCCTTTTCCATAGCTTTCTCTACTGCCTCTGCTATGGCCTTGGATAGAGAAAACCCATACTAGCGGTGTGACGAGCTGTTACGCTGCGTAGCCCTGGGATCTTCCCTGAACTTCTGTAACTGCTTCCCTACGTGAGCACGCCTGCGTTCCACCACTTCTAGTACTCTCAATTCTCGTTCCTTTGCAGAACAGTTCGAATAGTCTTCAGGGTGGCTTCATTGCATAGGCAACAGTTTTCTTCCTGAGACTTACATTCTGTGCTGTCGTGATTCCTCCACATAGGCGGCATCGAGTAACCGATCTGCATCCTTTTATAGTGTGTCGTAGCTCCAACATTTCAAGCACTGTAGTGGTCTTGGGGAAAGGGCTCTACTCTGTATATCAGGGGCCATGCCTTGATTCCAGTTGGACGAACTGTTCCCGCGAACGTAACATCACCGACTCCGTAGGTGACTTCTTGTTCTCAATAATTCGGCTACACCGGTATACGGATACAGCTCCAGCAACTGAAAATAGGTCTAGTACTTCTGAGGGGTCCAGGCTCGCGTCGACCCCACAAACTAAGCCTTTCGAGCATGCAAGGTGTGGGGAATAAAAGGGCTCACCGGATTCGATGCAAATTCAGAACAGTCTAGAAGGTCTCGAACGCACTCCTGGTCCGATGAGCAGCAAAGAATACCACCGCGACCAAAACTGGTGGACCTCGGTGATCTTTTGGAACTAGGAGGAGGCTTTCGAAGCTCACCTGAATCGCTTTCGGATTCTTCATCTGTATCGATCCCCATTTGTAGGCACAAGACCACAGGGACACTTTTGTTGCCACTGCGTAAAAATGAGTCTATCGGCCACTCTCTGGGAGGGATTTAAGCTATCCAAGGGGAATGCCCTTGACCGGGGGAAGAAAGAGACATCAGGTTAGTCTGACTTGCTTGCTTACACTCGCGACACAATAATCCGAAAGGTGAAGAAAAAGAAGAATAAAGAATCAAAAGAACAATCGAGAGGTAAAAGAGCAGTAGATTACCGCCACCCGATACTTGACCGCACCCGAGGCAGGCAGCAGACGAACACTCCAGCCAATATGGCGAGAGCTGACTCCTCCGGTTGCTCCCAGCGCGCTAGTCCCCGTCGTCGTCCTCTTCCTCTAATATTTAACATTACTCCGGGCCTGTGGGGTTAGTTCTAACGGGTACAATTTCTGCCAGCTTGGATCATTTTTGAGCCACTAGGTATTTTAACTTTACATGCACGGACGTTGCCATCTTTACTTTGGATGCATTCACTTACTACACCAGTCTTCCAGAACATTCTGGGAGCTTTGTCATCGTTAGTAATCACAAATACAACTTTTTAACTGATGCTATATGCTTTGTTTTTTTCCTTAAGTGAACACTTCGAGGCAGGAGATATTCACGAAGCCATCGCTTCCACAGTCGTTCCATTGTTAGCGGCCTGTGGGCCCACACATCTGGACAGCTCAGTATTTATTTCTCCCCCGTTCATCCGACGTTTTAGGATTAGACAAGAGACGGCTCCGTAACAAAAATGAGGCGGGGTTAGAATGTCTGTCTGTTTAGGAGAAGAGTAAAATGAAAGATAGGGTCTGGAATTCACAAGGCTTCTGTTTCAGTCAGCAAAGTGCCTCAGTTGCTGTAGGTCACAGGAGGCCCTTCCCAAATGACTTGCGAAAGCACATCTTCACAATCCTAACTAACCGCTCCCAAAAACCACCCCACCAAGGAGCTCTCTCTGCAATAAATTTCCAAGTTATGCCCTGGGTGAGCAATACTGGCTGACTTCCTCTTTCCTCAACTGGTGCGTGGAAGCTAGCTCGCGTTGTAGCTTTCTTAAATGTAGTAGCGTTAGTCGAGTATACTATTCGCAGTGTTCCACGTCTTGTACAAAAATATCTTGAAGGCCATGAGGGAAAGCGCTTGCAGTAAGTCCAACCAATGCTCAAGGTTAATTTCTCTAAGTGCTGCACACGTACACTTGAACGCCACTGCAGTCTTTTGCAAAAACTGGCCCTGCAAAGTCAACTCTCGCAACCTCAAAAGGGCGCGAATTGCACACACCAAAATTGGGAAGAGGGTCTGCCTGTGCACTCGCAGCCTTGAGTAGGAAACTGAGCACAAATCACACATTTTTCGAAGCACTCTCTTCACTGCTTGTCGCACTCTGGGCGCCCGGAATCCGGGTGCGAAGTTCATTTAAGGTGTCACCGACACCACCATGGAGCACAGTTCTGTGCGCTTGTAAAATGACGAGTCGCGTGAGCGGCTGGTTGCACGGCAGCAACACACGCGTCTTTTCGTTGTATGTGACATCGGCGTTCTGAAGCCGAGTTGTAATCCTCATGACACCCTTTTCGTCGATAAAGGGATGCACGTCTCTTATAGACGATGTCTTGTCGAGGTCTTGTCCCACTTCAAGTTGGGCTCTCTCTTGGCATAGGTATCTGTCTGCATTTGCTTGAACCACATTTCTCAGCTTCTTGAACTTCTGTAGCTGTAAGTGATCCTTCTGTATACGACGTTCTCCATCGACAGTTTGTCCACGAAGCGTTTTACCCCATGCTGTCACTCTTGCCATTCGTAACCAAGAACTAAATCTTTCGGCACTGAAAAGTGGTTCTCTTATCACGCTCACAGTACAGAACCGTTGTTTGGAACTCGTGAAGCAAATTGTTCGTCTTCTGGTCCAGAATCTTGATTGTCAGATTTCGTTGGCCAAACTATTTGCCGCATGTAGAAGCCAGTTAGGTCCTTTCCACCATAGGTGGCTATTTCGAAGGTTTTGTAAGCGAAAGCCCACGCGTCTGCAGATCAGCCGGGTTTTGTTTTCCCGGACAGCTGATGCCACTGGTGTGGTTCTGTTACTTGACGTATCTCGTTAGCTCTGTTATATACGAATTGCTTCCACTTCGTTGCCGAGCTTTGTATCCAACAAAGCGCTACAGTTGAGTCATACTCTTCTATTTTCTAGTGCCTCGACTTTAGAGCCTCTCGCAAAGAACTTTAAGATTCTAGAAGCCAGAACCGCTGCTATCAATTCTAAACGTGGTAAGGTGATCCCTTGATTGGAGCTACTCTACACTCCGAAATTAGAAGTTGAAAATCCACGTTACCGCACTAATCTTCAATTCTTAGATAAGCTACGGAACCATAAGCAATAGAACTGGCATCATCAAATACGTGAAGCTGGAACCTTGTAGACTCGTCCAATAATAACTTCAGCTCACACCTGGGAATGTGAAAATACGGAGAGCATTTTCAGCTCATCGGGCCAAGTTCCCCATTCCTGTCTAAGTTGCTCAGGCATGACTTCTTCCCACGCTGTACCCTGCTCCCACAATCTTTGAAAGAGGACTTTCATCCTAACGACGAACGGTGATAGCCCCCTAATGGATCGTGGATCGAACATTCGTGTGATCATCTGAAGGACACATCTATTGGTGTCGTTATTTTTTCCAGAAGTTGCAACCGAGATTACATGTTTAGAATAAGTTTGTCAGCACCTGTGTCCCATAGCAATTAAACCAAGAACTTTCGTAGGAGCCACTGTTGAGACAGAGTCCAATCCGACTCCGACGTCGTGAACTTCAGCTCTAAACAAGCTTTATGAGAAACGATGTGATGCAACCCTGAGAGCCGTCGGACGTTTTGCGAGAGACGCGCCGAGGAGCCGGAGTTTTTCAGCCTCAGACATGAACGCAGTTTTGTAATTCTGCCGATTGAAAAGTTTTACACCCTTTCTGCCAGCTTCCTCCGCTCACACATGGCGCAGTCGACATCCGCAACCTGCCACAGCCACTTCGCCAGCCAAGTAAGCCGCCGTGGCCCTCGACTGAGCGCTGTTGAACGCCAACCATTCCTAAGCCTACCCAGCCCGGCGTGTGAACAACGATGTCGTTCATCAACTGGCGTGTTGCCACCGCAAAAGACCTCGCCACCTTCAATGCACAATTGATTAAAACCGAGCTGCACGACGAAACCTCTCCACAACCGGCAACAAGGAGGAACTATCGACCCACTTTTGGTTGATACCGCGAATGACCCACCACCAAACCACGAACCCGCCCCATGCGTGCCCGAAATTTTAACGTCGTTCCCGACCATGCCAGTGCCTACGACGTCATTCCCAGCCATGCCAACGTTCACGTCAGGCCCAGCAGAGAACATCCAGCGCATGGCAGCTTTTCTTCACCAGAACATGGCCATTATGATGACCACGATAGCAACTCACGCGAACCCACTGCACGTGACAACGCTACCAGACCTCTCAGCTCGCTGCCTACCTTCAACAGAAGTGGCACCCTTACTTTCAAGCACTGAATCGAAGAGTTCGAGCGCATTCAACGACTTGCACGATGGGAAGACCCAACTCTCCTCACCTCGCGCAAGGAAAGCTACGTGGAGTCGCAGCATACTGGCATGCCTCAACAGTGCGACAGCTTACCACATGGACCATCTGGAAGGCCGGACTCCAAGAACACATTCGGCGAGCAATTTTCCATGATACAGTGGGAACAGAAGGTCACAGCCCCCACCAAAAAGCCGGAGGGATCCTGCAGCAGTACACCTTTGCAAAGCTCAAGACCATGTACGTTGTCCAGTTCCCATTACTGACAAGGAACGCATCGAATACCTCGTTCCAGGCATTCGTGACGACTAGGTAGCCACATCCATCGCTGTTCAGCGACCCCGTACCGTGGACGACTTTCTCAGCATTATATCCGAGGTGGATAGAGCATTGGACCACGCCAGCCTGATCCGATCTCCACAGCCAGCAGAGCAATTCGCAAGACAGCCGAGACGTCCCCAGCTCCAGAGTGCTACTGCCAGAACCGACAGTACTGTGAACTCCTCACAGACTGCTCGACCATCTACGTTCCAGCACACCACACGCATGACTCGAGGTACGAAGCCATTTCAGCTAAGTATGGTGCCCCAGCATATCGAAGAGGACAAGACTTGAAAGATGCGGTGTGCTACAACTGTCAAGAGAAGGGTCACCTAGCAAGTATATGTACTGCATCAAAGCAACCTTCTGGTTACAACAAGCCGACAGTCCCCAAAGCCCCAACAGCCTGTGTTGGCCGTGTCGATGACACCCTGTATGGATCCAAGTTCAGATGTGCCGTCGCTACTGCTCAAGTCCAAGGACTGGGAGAGATCCTTGCTTTCCCAGACAGCGGTTCAAACGTCACTATTCTTGCAGCAAGCTTAGCATCAAACCTCAACATCGAACCGTGGACCAAGCCACCTTTGCTTGTCGTAGGCGGAAGCTCCGTCATACCGGAAGGATCTGTCTTTTTGAGGATCACTATTGGACCTCTATCCGCAGTTGTCGAAGCAGCCATCTTTGAACGGAACGCCCTTCCATTTATTTTAGGAGAGGATTGGTTTTATGCAGCTCAAGCTGAACTCCACTTCAAACCTTCGAAGCTGCCTGTGATCTGCCAGCCATCTACCAACGTTGTCGTGCAGTGCAAAGAGCAATTATTGCCAAGAATGTCAAATGCAGTAGTTTTCACAACATCTGCATTGTCACGTTTTGATCCCTCGCAGCCCACAGCAGAGCCACTTCAATTCGAGTACAAGCCAGACGAGAATGAACCCTTGTGGAGCCAGCTCAGCAAGGCGGCCCTAGTTCAACTGGAAACAACATGCCCCACAAGCCCACTCCAGACAAGCACCTCCAGCCCGTTGCCTTCAGACCCACTTTTTAACGTCCCTGACAATCCCCTGAATGACATCTGCCTCGGAGCTCAGGTCAATCCCCAAGAACAAGCAGCCGTGAAGCGCATTGTACGACGTCATGCTGGTCTTTTCAGCACAAGCCCTGAAGACATCGGTCTCTATGAAGGCATCGAACACGAGATCAAGCTGGTGCCTGACGCCAAGCCCTACGGTCGACAGCCGTACCGTTACACAGCCAGTGATAGACAATTTCTCGAGTGTCAGACAGCGACTCTGCTTGAGAGTGACATCATCCGACCATCCTATGGCCCATGGGGCTTTCCAGCAGTGGTAGTGACGCAAAACAACAAAAAGAGGCTGTGTGTGAATTACATACCCTGAACCATATGACAGTGAATGCCCTGCAGCCATTTCCCCGGGCTGACATTTTTGATGACCTTGCTGGCAGCTCCCTGTTCGTGGTCTTGATTTCTGCTGTGCATAGGGGCAAATCAGAGTGAAAGAGGAAGACGAGGAGAAAACCACATTCATCACGCTCCAGGGTACTTTCAAATGGACGCGAATGGCTTTCGGGTTGAAGAATGCACCATCCACTTTTCAAAAAGCGATGCACGAAATATTTTCTCAGCTAAAGCCTCGACAGTTCACATCAGGTGTACGCACACACCTGGACGACATCATCATCTTCGCCAAAACCTTGTCAGAGTTCACAGATCTTCTAGAGGAGACTTTAACTCTCCTGCAGCGGGCCTGCTTCAAGATTTCCCTGAAGAAGTGCAGGTTTGCTGTTTCTTCGGTGAAGTTTCTCGGATTTCTCATCTAGGAACAAGGCAAGCAACCAGACCCCTCTAAGATTGAAGCCCTCCTGGGAATACCGGTGCCAAAAACATCAAAGCAGGTGCTCTCTTGGCTCCAAACAGCCAATTTCTACAGACGCTTCATACGTGACTTTTTGAAGATTGCTACGCCTCTCCAAGCCGCCATTCGGTCTGTTGTGTTTGAGTGGACACCTGAGTGCCAACGAGCCTTCGACACCATTCGCTCTGCACTAACATCAGCCCCAATACTGGACCATTTTGACGCTAATGCACCTACGACAGTCGCCACAGACGCATCTGCTACAGCCCTTGGGGCAGTGCTCACTCAAAAGAAAGACGGCAAAGAGACTCTGATCGAGTATGCCAATCGATTGCTCACAGAACCTGAGCGTAAGCTACACAGCAACGTTTCGGAAGCTTTGGCCGTACATTGGGCAATTACAGTGAAGTTTCGACATTACCTACTCGGACGAGGGTTCCATCTTCTGACAGACAACTGGTCAGTCGCCTGCTTGACGACAAACTATAAAACTGTCTCGACGCTTCACAGGAATGCTACTCGACCTAGCAGAGTTTGACTTCTCTGTTGAACATCGACAAGGACGCCAAAATCTCGTGGCTGACATGCTTTCACGTTACTCATGCGCCACAGTGTCTCAAGTCCACACCCTCATCACAATGCAAGCTGAAAATGAAACATGCCAGGCCATCCGTGCAAAGCTTCTTTCAGGACAGGAGAACCAGAACTTTGTTGTGGTCAATGATAGGCTCTGCAGGGTTGTGAGTCCAGACCTGCACAAAAATGTTGTCCCAGCCAAGATGCAACAGAAGTCCTTGAACTTGCTCATGATGCCAATGGACACATGAATGTGTCACGCACCCTCACAAAAATCAAAGACCGCTATTGGTGGCCGAAGATGGCTGCTACTACGAAACAGTATGTCGAAGCCTGTCAAGTTGCCAGGAGTACAACCGGCCTACCACACGTTCAGTTGGCACAATGTGTTACATGCCTACTACTGAGATTCCCTTCATTGCCATAGCTCTTGATCACATCACAATGCCAGGAACAGAAGAGAAGTACATCCTCAACGTCATTGACTTCACAACCAGATACATCGTCCCAGCAGCAGTGCCCACAACCTCAACCAAAGATGTGCTGAAGCACTTGCATTCGTTGTTCTACAGATTTTGAGCCGCTGACGACTGTCTATCCGATCATGCCAAGTCATTTGAATCTCACCAATTCAAGAATTTTATGCGCATGCATGGTGTGAACATGCATTTTTCAGTAGCATACCGTGCAGTCAGCAACGGACTTGTTGAGCGTGCCAATGGAACACTTGTGACGGTATTTCTGAAACTATGCGATGGTGATCAGTCACTTTGGGTCACGAAACTGGAAGAAGCCGCTTTCGCTGTCAATACAACCCAACATCAAAGCACTGGCTTTTCGCCCTTCGAACTTTTGTTTGGATTCATACCAAAGCTGCCACATCAAAAAGTCCGCCCACATCACGCCTCTAACCTCAGCGAAGGCTCCTGACACTGCCCGACCGGCGAAGCGAAGCAGTCAGTAACTCGGAACAAGCGCAAGAAACTCGGAAAACAATATATGACAGGACCCACTGCGATGCCTCATTTGACATTGTCGACTTTATATGGGTACGACGACAAGAGCCTATCCTACAGGGATCTGAAAAGCTTGCTCCCAAGTTCAAAGGCTTATACCAAGTCACACGCAAACGAACTCCAGTCACATACGACGTTCGGCAGGTAACCAACTCCACATTGTCTAGACAAGACACTCGAGTTGTTCATGTAAGCCAGATGAAGAGATACCGTCCACCATACTGCCACGTGCCTTATGGTCTTTACATCTGTTCCGCAGACTTTCGCATGACGATTGCTATCGCGTTTAAGCACTCGCGCAAATCTACCGTGATACCAGCTTCGTACCTACGATGGGCCCATCGTATCAGGCAGGGCAACTCGCGCTATCTCTCGCGATAGTACTGCGCATGTTCCTTCGCAGCCTTTAAGCACTGCCCGCACATTGGTGATGGTCTCTGTTTTTGCCGATCGCCGTCCGTGCTCGCACATGTTCCTCTTACTGGGCTATAGTTGGTTTTTGGTTATGCGGGGCACAAGTTCGCCTCAATAAATGTTTGTCTTGCCGTACGCTCGCCTACTGTAGTTACCGGTGTCTAGCACCACTCGTGACAATACTTTGACCCAATCCTGGCGCAGCCGACTGAGGGAGATGAATCCCCTACTCCAGACTCCGCCGAGTCGCCGCCCGAGGACTACGTCCCTGCTCACGCCTCCGCTGAACTTGTAGATGCACATGCCTCACCTTCACCCATAGATGAAGCCGCGGCCCACCCTCCAAGTCGACGACCCCTGCGTCATCGCACACAACCCCGACATCTACAAGACTATGACCTGTCAATGCAAGAGTAGCTTTTCTTTTCCAAGTGGACTTGGACTTCTAAGTGGGGTGGGATGTGAGCTTCAGCACTAAACATAGCTTTATTGAGAAATGAGGTCAAGCAACCCTGACAGCCGTCGGACGTTTTGCGAGAGAAGAGCGAGGAGCCAGAGTTTTGGAGCCTCAGACAATGAACGCAGTTTGTAATTCTGCCAATTAAAAGTTTTCCACCCTTTCTGCCCGCTTCCTCCCCTCACAATACGAATTGCTTCCACTTGGTTGCCGAGCTTTGTATCCAACAAAGCGCTACAGTTTAGTCATACTCTTCTATTTTCTAGTGCCTCGACTTTAGAGCCTCCCGCAAGAACTTTAGGATTCTAGAAGCCAGAACCGCTGCTATCAATTCCAAACGTGGTAAGGTGTTCCTTTGATTGGAACTAGTCTACTCTCCGAAAATAGAAGTTGAAAATCCACGTTACCGCACTAATCTTCAATTCTTAGATAAGCTACGGCACCACAAGCAATAGAACTGGCATCATCAAATACGTGAAGCTGGAACCTTGTAGGCTTGTCCAATAATAAGTTCAGCTCACACCTTGGAAGTGCAAATACGGAAAGCATTTCAGCTCATCGGACCAAGTTCCCCATTCGTGTCTAAGTTGCTCAGGCATAACTTCTTCCCACGCTGCACCCTGCTCCCACAATCTTTGGAAGAGGACTTTCATCCTAACGACGAACGGTGATAGCCACCCTAATGAATTGTGGATCGAAAATCCGTGTGGTCATCTGAAGGAAACATCTATTGGTGTCGTTCTTTTTTTCGAGAAGTTGCAACAGAGATTCCATGTTTAGAATAAGTTTGTCAGCACCTGTGTCCCATAGCAAAGCAAGAATTTTCGTAGGAGCCATTGCTGATACAGAATCCAAGCCATCAGTGCTGTACTGTCTTAGCTCATCATCATTGGTGGACCATTTTTGCAGCTTCATGCCCTCTTTGCTCAGTATGAGATTTGCTTCTTTATAAAGACGGAAAGCTTCTTTTGAAGAAGGGACTGCTGTGACAAGATCGTCAACGTAGAAATTCTCGGCAAGTTGCATGGCAGTTGATCTAAGCGCAGGATCGACGTGCTTGAAATGATACTGAAGCGTCGCTTTTAAGAGGAATGGACTTGCTGTAGTTCCAAATTGCACTGGTGTCATCCTATGCTCAACTATTTTCGGCACATGTTCACTTCACATTGGTGAGCTGTCAAACCATAAAACCGCAAAGCGTCGCGATCAGGCTCTTGAACGCCGATTTGAAGAAATGCCTTTTGTATACATATGCAGTATAATTCCAATATTGCATAGTCTGAAATTCACAAGCATTTTAACCATGTTGTTGTTGATCTTGGGTCCTTTTCTAATTATTAGTTCAGAGACGCTGCTCCATGTGTGTGAGACGAGGCATCGAAGATCACCCTTAGCCGTGTCGTCGAGGATGACTCCCTGGTAATGGCATGGTGCGGTATGTAGTAACCTCTTGTTCCGCGTCTTTTCCGTTGACTCGTTCAGCGTGGTCATCCAGTTCATACTGCCTGACTGCCTTGTCGTGCTGCTGAAGAAGCTCCTCGTTACTAC
Organism: Dermacentor silvarum; assembly: GCF_013339745.2. Classification (NCBI taxonomy): domain Eukaryota; kingdom Metazoa; phylum Arthropoda; class Arachnida; order Ixodida; family Ixodidae; genus Dermacentor; species Dermacentor silvarum. Next base: position 6,884,072 of record NC_051156.1, on the reverse strand, counting down.
CAAATCGCCGTAATAAACCGTGAAGGCGTCGAACCGCAACGCTTCGATTATCTGCCAAGTATGCGTTGACGGGCTTCCCCAGTAGCGCTACTTCGTACCTCCCGTTCTTGAGTGCTATTTTGTCCTGACCACTTCATTTCCATGCTCGTCATTGGTCGAAGGGTCAGAAATGCCTATGATGTCTAGATCCCAGAAGTGCTGTAAGGTTTCAGACTCGTCAGTCTCTGTGCAACTCGTGCGAAGGACACAAACGTGCGCGCGGACTTCTTTAAAAATGCGACCGTCGCATGGTACAGGTCCTTGAAATGTACAGCCAAGCTTAGCGTTGATCGCAGCTAGTCCTGTCACATCGTCGTGTGACCAAACATCGTTTAGCAGGAGCTTCCACATTTGGTCGGCTCCAATGAGCAAGCTTATGCCGACTTCTGTTTTAGGCCAGGAAGCGATACGAAGTCAGCAATAAACTTCTTTTCAGTAGCCAGCTTGTACACAAATGACTGCGACCGTGGAGGTTCAAGCAAGTGATCGCAGATAAAGGGAACCTCAAAAGCCTCGATTTCGTGCTTGCGGCTGTAAAATTGGCTCATCAAAGTCACCTTAACCAAGTTGAGCTGCTCTTTGGCGCACCGCTTGAACCACCGAACGCTTTCACTTCAATATCTACCTTCTCAGTGTTGGCAGGCTTAGTTTTCTGGATATATCTTCTCTGATAAACGCTCTCTGGCTCCCGTTGTCCAGGACCCCTCTTATATAGCAAGAATTGCAGTCACTTAGAGCCCGTACTCGGAACGTCTGCAGTAATACGTCATTTTCAAATTGCTTGCAGGTACCTGTGCGGCAGCATGCCAGCTCGGTGTTTGTCGTTCAGTCGGTTTCATCGTGCGAGGCGTAGTTGGGGTCACAAACATCTGTTGCGTGCTTGCCTTTACAGGCAGCGCAACGCTTGTTCCGTCTGCAATCTTTTGAGCGGTGACCTGATATCGTGCGCTTGAAACATCTGCCCGACTTGGCCAGAAGGCTCTTCTTCTCATGCAGGCTCAGTGTAGAAGTGTACGTTTCGTAACGTGTGTGGTTGAAAGGCAGAAAAAAAAACAAGTACCTTTCGTCTTGCTGGATGTTTCGTGCCAAACGGAGGCGGTAGGCATGGCACAGGGCTTCCTGCCACGCCTTCCATCGTGAGTGTCACGAACGCAGTACTCCTGGTGGCCACTTTTTCTTCACAGGCTTCAACCTCCAGTCGTAGAGGAGGAGGAAAGAGAATGGCAGAAGGCAGGGAGGTTAACCAGAATAACGTCCGGTTGGCTATCCAATAGCTCACGAAGCTCCGTCTCTGACGACTGGGCTTCGTCGGGCTTTTGTAGTAAGCTCTGTCGCTTTTAGTGTTCCACCACGATATCATTAGGGATCACTTTCGTTAGAATCTCGACGAGCATCGCAGCGTATGAAAGCTCCAGTCGTCCAAGAGCCTTGAGACTTCTCACATTAATATGTGCGGTATCCAGGAGATTGCTCATAGCGCTCACGTCAGTACAAAACCTCACTGGTCTCAGCATTCGAAAATTGTCCAAGTACTTCTGCTCGATGATCCTCACGTTGCCGAAAGCGGTCGGTTAGAATTTCTATGGCATCTGCATAGGATACGTGTGTCACTTGAATTCCCTCGATCGCTTTAGCCGCTGGTCCAGCCAAAAGGGTTTTCAAGCAGTGGAAGCGCTCGATGTTCGTTAAACTGGCATTTTCGTGGACGACATGCTTGAACATGTCCCAGAAGGGCGGCCACTGTTGCACTGTTCCATTGAAGGGAACCAAGTCGAGCTTCGGAAATCGAGAAGCACCGACAACCGCTCTTGAAGTATCACAGGAGGGCAACGACTTCCTGAGATAGTACCTCAAGCTGAGGCGTCGTTAGGTGTCTGTAGGCGTCGATCCGCGGTCGTTTGAGACTGAAGCTGTTATATGTGGTGAAAGAGAAGGGACAACGTTAATGCCGCGTTGTCTTCATAATCCACGACCGAGATGTAGTCTTCGGATGCTTGCTCGTCCATGAGGTAACCTTTCATCTGTTCGTTGAGCACACGTAGTCCATCGTTACAGTTCTTGAGTCTGTCATGCAGCACTCGAAGCGCCGGAGCGCTAACCTGACTCGATTCCAAGGGTTGTCTTGCCTCCTTTCGGAGACGAGTGTGCAAAGCTCGTTGGGTCGCTCGTTTGCAATTGATCCGCTCCATCTTCGTTGCCTGCGAAGTCCTTTCGTGGTCGCGTCACTTGGATCACAAGCCCCGGTTTATCAGCCCCAGAAAATGTAAAACAAAGGAGTCTTCATTCGCAGTAGAAGGGCGGGAAGGGGAAGTTTATTGCCTGAAAGGCCATAGCAACCGCATCCATACTGGCTGTTCGAGTCAGTCCAATCAAGTAAGATCCCAAGCGAGCCGCTTCTCCCAGCGCGCTGGTGCCCGTCGTCCTCCTCTTCCTCTAATATTTAACAGACTGGTTGCAGCCTCTGATTTGTGGACGCCGGCGTCGCCTCGCCGATCTTCTAGCATCGGCAGCCGGCAAAATCTCCGCGCGTCGGGGACGCGTCACCTATTTGCGACTGACGGTTTAACACATTTGACGCATTGGCGCGTGCCCCGACGCATGCCAGTGGCTGGGCCTGTACGAACGTCAAATAACGTAGGTTATCATAGCGCAGGTAAACCGCAGAAACCCAATAACTTTCGGAGCATGCGCAGTGAGGACAAATGTATTTTTTACGTACGTCATGAGTTTAGGTTTCGTTACCCACGCTATTCCAAAACTGTCTATTATCAGGCCCCGCAATCACTAACTCTGCGAATTACCGATATATTCTATCCCTCTGGCACAGAGAACCTTGCCATACAGGAATACTTGAAGCGCCCATCACGAAGCTGCGCAAGCGCATACATATTGCTACGCGAGAGACATTCATCCTGGGGCAGACGACGAAGAAGACGGTTCTCTCTGGTGCTGGTGGTTGTCCACCATCTTGGCTACTGTGTCTCTCTTATACTGTAAATACAGTGTAAATAGTCCCGCCTTGTGCCGTTTTACGTAACATCTTTTTGGTGGAAGTGCTGGGTAGTTCCCTGTTTCGATCACGGAGCTTCGCAACGGCCGCCTCATCACGCTTGCGACCATGTCAGTCGGTGCGGCACATCGTCTTCACCCCCTGCCCCTCCCGTCGCTCCGACCTACATCGTTCTGCCTCCTGCTCGTGATCCTGGCGTATTTTCCGGCCAGGATGGGGTTGACGTCGACAAATGGCTCAACCTTTACGAACGGATCAGCGCCGGCTACAGGTGGGACCCGACCCTTATGCTCGCCAACGTGCTTTTTTACCTCGATGGCCCACCGCGGGTGTGGTTCGAGACGCACGAGGCGGAAATTACCAGCTGGGACTCTTTCAAAGAGAAGATCCGTGACCTTTTCGGTGACAGCACTGGTCGGCAGCTTGCTGCGCGGAATGAACTTGCAACTCGTGCACAAACATCCTCCGAGTCATACGTCTCGTACATTCAGGACGTTATTGCTCTTTGCCGCCAGGTTGACGAGCACATGTCTGAGTCCGAGAGGGTTTCTCATGTGCTCAAAGGTATCGCCGACGATGCTTTTAACCTGCTCGTCTATACCAACGTTGATACCGTCGACACAATCATCAAAGAGTGCCGGCGGTTTGAACACGCGAAGAGCCGCCGTATTACCCAGAAATTCACCCGGCTGCCCAATACGGCTGCAACTTCATCGTGTGATGCCGTTCGCCTGCCGCCCACCTGTGACCACGTTACTCGCATTGTTCGTCGCGAGATTGAAGCCGCCTGTCCTGCACCTATTCAACCCCCTGTGTTTACAACCCACGCCAGTGACCCATCGCAGCCATCGGTGTCCCTCATCCAAGCTGTCGTCAGGCAGGAGTTTGCTAATCTTGGCCTTCCATCAGCGTGCCCACTGACTCGTCCTGACGCTCGGCCTTATTCCTCTGGACCCACTCGACGCTCCTACACGTCTCCCGGCTCCTTCCGCAATCCTGCGGAATGGAGAACGCCCGACGATCAGCCCATCTGCTTCTCCTGCCATCAGGCCGGGCACATTGCTCGTTATTGCCGTCGCCGTTGGACCTACGTATCTCGCCAGACCTCCATGTACCCTACTCCTTTCAGACGTCCAGCCGCTGGTTCCCCTACTTACTACTCGTCGTCCTCCCACGAGCCTCTTCCATCTGACGCCACTGCTCCTGTTCGCCGCTTCTCCCGCTCCCCGTCGCCGCAACGCCGCCAATCCCGCTCTCCGCAGCCTCGCCGCTTTTCCTCGCCGTCCTTCTCTGGACGATCGCCGCAGGAAAACTAGATAGTGCAGCTTATGGAGGTGAAGCTGCAATGCCATCGTCCACTGCAAATCCTCTACTGACGCTCCCCACTCACCATAGCCTTCTTGAAGTCAAAGTCGACAATGTTCCTGTGACCGCCCTCATCGACACTGGCGCACACTTGTCTATTATGAGCGCCCCTTTACGCCGCCGCCTGCAGAAGATTATGACGCCGTCTACGACACAGACAATACGTGTTGCCGATGGTGGTGCTGTTCAAGTGATCGGAATGTGCACCGCCCGTGTCAGCATTGCCGGTCGTCACACTGTTGTCCTTTTTGCCGTCCTTGCTCACTGCCCCATGACCTTATCCTTGGCCTTGACTTCCTTTCGGCACACTCGGCCTTAATTGATTGTTCTTCTGAAACGCTCTGCCTCGATCTTCCTCTTGTATCAGATGCCTGCGATACGCCCGTCAGCCGCTTAAGCCCCACCGATTTTGTTCGCCTACCACCGCGAGCCGTCACGTACGTGTGTTTGTCATCGACCCCTCCCGTTCCTGACGGCGACTATATCGTCTCTCCGATTACAGACGTCCGCCTGACGCGCAATATTACTGTGCCACATACTATCGCCACATTAGTTGATAACTGTGTGTTCCTCCCACTACTAAACTTTGGTCTGACCCCCCAAGTGTTGCCCCAGAAGATGTCGCTTGCCCACCTCACCGCGATAACAGACTATGACGTCGAGGTTGTCGCCATAACTGCACCTGCGGAAGCTGCAGTTTCCCCGTCACCAAGTTCCGACGACAGCATTTTTCGCAACATGATTGGATCAGACCTTTCGCCTGACCAGGCCGACGCTCTTTGCCGGGTTTTGGCCTCATACAACGACATTTTCGACATTCGTGATCGACCCCTGAGCCAGACTAAGATTGTCGCCCACCGTATCAACACTGGCGACTCTTTGCCCATTCGCCGTCGACCTTACCGTGTGTCCGCATCAGAGCGCGAAGTGATTCAAAAAGAAGTGGCTAAAATGCTTGCGAAGGACATCATCGAACCATCTTCTAGTCCTTGGGCCTCTCCCGTCGTATTAGTAAAGAAGAAAGACGGTTCCTGGCGTTTCTGCATTGATTATCGGCACCTCAACAAAATCACCAAGAAGGACGTGTACCCTCTTCCACGTATTGACGACGCCCTCGACTGCCTCCATGGTGCCACCTTTTCATCCCTGGACCTTCGATCTGGCTACTGGCAAATTGCTGTAGACGACCTGGATCGCGAGAAGACCGCCTTCGTGACCCCTGACGGCCTTTACCAATTCAAGGTCATGCCTTTCGGTCTCTGCAACGCACCAGCCACGTTTGAGAGAATGATGGACACACTGCTTCAAGGATTTAAATGGTCGACGTGTTTATGTTACCTGGACGACGTGATAATTTTCTCCCCCACTTTCGCAACACACCTTGAGCGGCTTTCGACCATTCTAGCAATCTTCCGACGAGCTGGCCTCCAGCTAAATTCCTCGAAGTGCCACTTCGCCCTTCGTCAAATTACTGTCCTGGGCCACCTCGTTGACGCTTCCGGTGTCCGACCGGACCCAGCAAAGATACGCGCTGTCACGAACTTCCCCGTTCCACGGTCTGTCCATGACGTTCGTAGCTTCGTGGGGCTTTGTTCCTACTTTCGCCGTTTTGTGAAAAACTTTGCGGCGCTCGCACGTCCACTCACCGACCTACTCAAACAAGACGTCCCGTTTTGTTGGGGTCCTATACAAGCTGACGCCTTCTGTGAGCTCATCGCCGCCCTGACGACTCCACCTATTCTTGCCCATTTTGACCCAGCTGCTCCCACGGAAGTGCGCACAGATGCTAGTGGTCACGGCATCGGTGCAGTTTTAGCCCAAAACCAACAAGGCGTTGACCGTGTTATTGCGTACGCAAGTGGTCTCCTATCGAAATCTGAACGCAATTACTCTATTACGGAACGGGAATGTCTTGCCCTTGTCTGAGCGGTTTCGAAATTCCGTCCTTACTTGTATGGCCGCCCTTTCCGTGTTGTCACCGATCATCACGCTCTCTGTTGGCTTTCTTCACTGAAGGACCCTACTGGACGACTTGGTCGTTGGGCGCTGCGCCTTCAGGAGTACTCTTACTCAGTTACCTACAAGTCTGGCCGCCTCCATTTGGACGCGGACTGCTTGTCCCGCTACCCTGTTGACCAACCAGAGGGACCGGACATCGAACCTAACCCCTGCGTTATGTCTATGTCTCAGTTTCTCCAGATTGGTGACGAACAACGCCGTGATGATGCTTTGCGATCGCTCATTGATCGGCTGGAATCCGCACCTAACGACGCCTCACTGCGCATGTTCGCCCTCGTGAATGGCACACTTTACCGTCGTAACTTCCAATCAGATGGCCCTGAGCTGCTTCTCGTTGTGCCTAAACAGCTGCGTTCAACGGTACTGCGTGAGCTTCACGACGAACCAACTGCTGGTCACCTTGGTGTGTCCCGCACGTACGATCGTGTCCGGCGCCGCTTCTTTTGGCGCGGTCTCGCCCGGTCTGTTCGACGTTACGTGACCTCCTGCGACAAATGCCAACGTCGGAAACGTCCTGCCGCACCCTCGGCTGGACTGCTTCAGCCGCTCTCCATCCCGACCGAACCATTCTTCCGGGTTGGTTTGGACCTTCTCGGTCCTTTTCCTGAGTCACGATCCGGCAACAAGTGGGTCGCCGTTGCTATCGATTATGCGACCAGGTATGCAATCACTCGAGCGCTCCCCACCAGCACTGCTACTGACGTTGCCGATTTCTTGCTCCACGATGTTATTCTGCACCATGGCGCCCCTAGCCAATTGCTCACGGATCGAGGCCGCGCATTCTTATCACGAGTAATCGACGATCTCTTGCGCTCCTCCTCAACGCAGCACAAGTTGACCACTGCCTACCATCCCCAAACAAATGGCCTCACCGAGAGACTAAATCGCACCCTCACGGACATGCTCTCAATGTATGTTTCATCTGACCACCGTGACTGGGACCTGGCGTTACCTTACGTGACTTTCGCGTACAATTCCTCGCGTCACGATACCGCCGGTTATTCACCCTTTTATATGCTCTTTGGCCGTGAACCAACGTTACCGATGGACACCATACTACCGGCTGCTGCCGCGCCGCCTAGCGAATATGCACGTGATGCCATCGCTCGTGCCGATCACGCTCGTCAGATCGCCCGCTCTAGGCTGTTGGCCTCGCAAGCGACCCAGAAGCGCCTCTATGACAGCCGGCATCGCGACGTTCGCTTCTCACCCGGTGCCTTAGTTCTCCTGTGGTGTCCATTCCGCCGTGTTGGCTTATCCGAAAAGTTGCTATCTCGATACACGGGTCCTTACCGAATCGTCCGCCAGGTCACGGACGTCACCTACGAGATTGTTCCCGTCTCTCCGACTTTACCGCCGGCGATCGCTCCCAGTGACATAGTTCACGTTAGCAGACTGAAAGCCTACCGCCTTCCTCCTAACGACAATGTGTGAAGTGCGCCGAGACGGCGCTTGCACCGCCGGGGGTAATGCTACGCGAGAGACATTCATCCTGGGGCAGACGACGAAGAAGACGGTTCTCTCTGGTGCTGGTGGCTGTCCACCATCTTGGCTACTGTGTCTCTCTTATACTGTAAATACAGTGTAAATAGTCCGGCCTTGTGCCGTTTTACGTAACAATATCGTTTTCTTCAAATCCGGTTGTCAGTCGATCGACTTGAACTGAAAACAAGAAGATATAAAGGAAACAGGTCAAAGTCATGTTATTCATCTCACATCACCCCAACAAAGAAAAACAAAACAAAGGTAACAAATCCTAGCCCTGGGCGTTACGTTCAAAAGTTAAAAAATGATGGCAATTCAGCCTCTACTTTACAATGATGAGAGACAAAATTTTCCCGAGTGAGTTGTGGTTGAGAATGGGATGCATGAACCATATTATTTATTAAGAGAGGCGCACTGGAGCGACAGTTTCAACGACGTTACCTAAAGAGGGTAAATCGATCACCTTCCCATTTTTCGTCATCACTTATCGTAATCATAATCACAAACATCATCGTCATTATATACCCATTGTCCACAGTTGCGCGAGTGTTTAGACGGTAGTAACTCCAAGATCGGCCCACGAAAAAGGCTGGAAACACCCACACTCCATGCTTGAAAAGGTGGGCATCTCGTCAAGAAACACGTCCTCTGTAAAACTATCAACACTTGTTTTCTCGCTCTCTGTTTGCGCTAATTACTGCAGGTTTCCAGGTGCTGTCTTCGTGGATATAGAAGCTAGGGAAAGCCACAATATGGTTATGAGGCTCTCCGGAATAATTTTCACTACCTGGAGTCCTGTAACGTGTATCAAAATCTGGCACACGAGCGTTTTCGCGCTTCGTCCAAATTTCAATGCGGATTCCAAGGCCGTGAGCGAATCCTAGTACCTCAAGCTTAGCACCGCAACGCCATCGCTACTGCGCTACCACAGCGAGTATTATTATCGTGGGGCCTGCTCAATGATCGACAGAACTGCGAATAGAAAGCTGAATGAATATAATCATGTTCAAATTTTCGATCTACACTGCCTAATGTTCATCTTGTTCGTTTGTCGGGCAATGATGTTTCCCACCTTGATGCTGTCGTGAGTCGAAAATTTGGAGAAGAAACAGTATAAAAGAGCTCTTATTTTCTAAAGCTGGATACACACGACGGACCAAGTTCCGTAGACAAGCATGACGTATGGTTAAGCAACAACACATTGTTCCGCCAGCAGCTTATCTGCTTCGTCTTTGTGTGCGGCGCAATTGGGCGGCACTAAGCCACGCAGCCCGCGGAATTTGGTACGTCGTGTGAATCCTGCTTAAGTAATGGGGCAGAATTCGCCAAGTCTTTCGTTAGTAAGTGCTCTTTTCCATTAGTCAGCTGGCTTCAATATTGTCGTGTCAAACATCATGACTGGCAGAATGTTTGTCTTAAAATAATTATATATAGCTCAAGGCATTTTGGCGAATACAGGACCTGGATTTCTACATACTTTATTGGGCGTGTTTATATTATGTGTGAGATTTCTCCTTAGACAGAAGTCATAATAACCATCCCGTTCGTATAATTACGCAGTCAAAAGATCGCCAATTTCTCCCGAAGGCGACGCACTGTAAGCGATAGAAAGGTTTAGCATGGCGTTCAAGTTGGTCGCACGGTGTTTTCAGCTTCCGACAGCACGTGGACATCGCGCGACGCAGCACGAAAGGTGCGACTGGAAGCAGCTATGAACAGCACCCTGGTAGTTTCCAAGGCGTCTCAGAGGGTTCGTGCCATGTGGAATGATGGCTGTGTCGTTACAGGCGCGGGTTCTCGATAGGGCACCCTCAGGGCTCGGTCATCTCGCCGATGCTCTTCAACCTCGTCCTGCTGGGGTTACCCGACCGATTGCTGCAAATCGAAGGACTACACCACACGCTATACGCGGTAGATATTACGATCTGGACGACAACGGGCAGCGATGGAGCGATCGAGCAACGTTGACAGCAGGCCATCCAGTGCGTGGAAAACTACCTGGTGGGCACGGGACTCACCTGCTCAGCCAAAAAATCCGAACTGCTGCTATATAGACCGGTCAGAAAGAGGCGCCCACCTAAAGGCTACACCCCCCCCCCCCCCTAGAAAAGGAAGAGATCCAATTAACTACATCAAACGGCCTACCCATCCCGATGGTAGACAAGATCCGGGTACTAGGAACGATGATTGAACACAAGGGCGGCAATGGCGAAGCACTTCGCAAGATAACAGCAGAGGCCACCAGCACGATGCAGCTCATCCGACGCATCACCAACAAACACGCGGGCATGCGCGAAGGCAACATCATACGACTTATACCAGCCTTCGTTATTTCTCAAATAACGTACACGGCAGCGTTTCACAAATGGATGGTCGCGGAAAGAAACAAGCTCAACGCCCTCATATGCAAGGCGTACAAATTTGCGTTGGGACTTGCGCCCGGAGTGAGGACCACCAAGCTCCTAGAACTAGGCTAGCATAACACGCTCGAGGAAATCGTGGAGGCGTAACAAGTGTCCCAACTCGAGCCCCTATACAAGACCCGCCCGGGCAGGCACGTGCTCGAAAAGTTCGGAATCACATACTACACGCAGCACGGCATCAAAGTGGAAATTCCAAGAACCATGCGCGAGCAACTATACGTGCCCCCATTGCCTCGCAACTTGCACCCGCAACACCGCACGGGGAGACGTAAAGCCAGGGCACAACACATGAACCAAAGTTAGTCCAACGACAAGGAGGCAGTATTCACTGACGCAGCCCGTTATCGAGACAGGAAGAGTTTCGTGGCGGCAGTTACTAGCCACCGAGGTAACCACCTTACGAGCGTCACCGTGAACACGGCATATGCCGAAGTGGCACAGAGAAAGCGGCCATAGCACTGGCCCTCACACAAACCAAGGCTACATACGTGATCTGCGATTCCCAAACGGCAATTCGCAATTTTGCAAATGGGCGCATATCGCAAGAGGCGTATCACATACTCAAGCGACATACCATACACCAAGGAGAGGCCGACGTCGATAACCGAAGGCACTTGCTATGGATCCCGGCACACACTGGACTGAGCACCCCCAACGAAGCGGCTCACCGCGTTGCTCGAGGCCTCACTCACCGAGCATCATCGGAGGAAGAGCACCCGCGGGGTAGTGCAAACGTCTGGGCGTGGGAGGATCGCTTGACCAGGTTCCACGACATTACGACACACTACCAGTTACAGCTAAACCCATTCCCTCAAGCTAGGGTCGACAGGGCGCAAGCAGTACACTACAGGCAATTACAAACTGATGCTTACATAAACCCCAGACTCATGCACGCCATGTATCCCGACATGCACACTACAAACAGATGCACATCCTGTGGCCAGGTTTCCACGCTTAATGACATGTTATGGGAATGTCAGGACAAAACAAACAATTCGGGCAGCTGCCGACACCTCCGTCTCTTCCACCACCAGCCTCCGCTCGCGTTGGAAGACCGCACTGCTCAGGTCGAACATGACAGTACAACTCTGGGCCGTCCAGCGAGCCGAGGAAGCCGCTTCGAGACAAGGTCTCGGAACCGCGTCCGCGGTGGGTGCCCAGACCCACTAAAAATACGCCGGACTCAAATCTGATTGATTTGATAATAAAGTTTACGTTCTTCTTCTTCGATAGTGCACGGGATAAAACCAACACGTAGCGATGTGACGGCTCAAAAAAGGCAGAGAAAAAGCAATAAGCTTTTTTTCCCGTTTTTTCCCCATGGTGAAAAAAAAAACGAAAAAAAAAACAAAAAAACTAAGTTTTCAAATTTACACAATAAAATGGAGGGCATTGATGCAACTTTATCGTCATTAAGTGAGCATAACATTTTTGACGACATTGGACATCATCAACTTTGTGTAACATTTCTGGTGGTGATGGTGTGATGCATTTTTTATTGTTGCTCAGAGTGACAACTACAACCTGCGTCACACATCGCGAATCACAGGATTCAATCTTAGCGTTAAAAATGACGGAGGGGACGGCCCTGGCAACTCGCTCATTCTCAATAAGCCAGAAAGACATGGCTCTCAGATGCCTGACCTAGTTTGCCCATTACGTCTGAGTTGGTATGCAGAAAAAGAACCATCATTTTTTAAAGGGCCATTTACAGAAACGCTTTGTCCTATTTATTTATTGGGTAACTGCCAACCCAGTAATTACGCTCTAAAATCTCAATTTCCCGAGAACGCTTCCAGTAAATAATTGCGCTGCACTTTAAATGCGACCAGTTCCAAACACACGTGCCAAGCGGAGCGTGGTTTCGGACGTGGAAAAGTAGACTATTCGCGCCACCGAAACCTGATGTAGCAGCATCACTGTACTAGACATCACTGAAGCGTACACACACACTACGGCTGTGCTACCGAAAGCTTAGCCCACCAGCACTCGATGGGCGATGAAAGCGTGCTCCCCTTTAGCGTAGAATACAGCAGCTTCGGCGACATGATCATTCTTCAACCAAATCACTTGGCCGACTGGCACATCATTCAGTTTTTTTCGATACCTTGTAACCACGACCTCCACTTCAAGTGACAAAAGTAACTTAATGACGTTGTTTGCAGGGCGAGTTGGTTCATGTTATTGGGTGAAAGATGGGGGAAGGTAGTCTCATTTTTCACATCCAAAGCCACGCTGCCGTTGTTGAGCCTTTTGAACAGGTCGCACAAAATGTGCTATAGTTAACTATTCGTGGCAATTTAGACCAATTGAAGTTTCGTACCGTAATTGGACAACTACCCCAAAAGCTCGAACAGTAGGACGCAACAAACGAGTTAGAGGCACTTAAGGATTCTTACGTGCATTGAGTGTGAAAGAATTCTAGGCGTGTCGACTTTATCGACGTCCCTGTCACGTGACATTGCCACATGACGTCATCACTTGATCATGTTACCTTGGAACTTAAGGTTCTTACTTGGTCCCTTAACTATATGTCACATGGCGTGATCATGTCGTCATGTGCTCGAAATGGAGAAAGTCAATTTTGAGGATGGGCCACCCAAACTTTGAAGGTGGGCCAAGCTAATTTTGGGAGTGGGCCAGGGCGGTTTTCAACGTGGGTGCACTTAATTTTGTAATTGGGCAATGTCAGTGGTGGTGGTGGGCCACCCGAATTTGGGGGTGGGCCGAAACAATTTGTGGAGTGGGCCAGGTTAGTTTTGAACGTGGGTCCACTCAATTTTTCGAATTGCCCAATATGCATTTTTGGGTGTGGGCCACGGCGTCGGACGGACGCCATGGCTGTTCAGCGTAGGATTTCGCAGTGCGAGCCGCAGCAGGTCCAGCGCTGGAAACGTGACTTCATCACTTCATCACTTCGTCATGTTGGTTTTCCTTGCCGACGGATGTTAACGCCGGACACTCACCGGGTTTTCCACTTCATAGGGCATATAAGGCTCTCGCCTTAAAGTTTCATTTCATCAATACTTCAGCAGTCCTTTGACCTAGTGTAATCTGCACGTGAGCCGAGAGGCTGGCCGTTCTGAGCAGCATTTTAAAGCAGCCACCTACCTATCCCCGCCTACCCTGTAGTACATTTAGTACGTTCACAAATTATTCCGACATTAGCTGTTCTCGCCAAAGGAACAGCTTGGTTTGGCTTTCCGTCTCGCTTTAACAAGGAAAGCCTCCACCGGAGTTCCTTCTTTCCATTTGTTAACCTCGACGCGAACCTTCATGCTGCCATCTTCCAAGGTGGCGGGCGGTGTGGTGGCACAGCTTGAATTGGCGCACTTCTAGTGCAAGATTTTGAAGTGGTCGTTTAGGGCAAATAAGTTCACTTACTACATTTATGTCAGGAGGAAATTGATTACCGTGAGGGCTACGCTGAAGAAAAAGATTATATTAAGCAGTGATAGTGCATTACGCTTCTGAAATGGCAAAAAGCTCCTATTACAGTCATTAGGAGGTTTGGTGAGGCAGAAGAGATGCAAGAACGAAATCCGGGTAGCAACGCTGACCGTACGGGCGTGTGAAGACGTCATGCATTTTGACAGAATTGTCATGAACGGCAGACGTTCTTCATTAAATGACTACATGTCGCTCTGAATGAACCAAACGCTCAACCTATGAGAGAAGAAGTTAGCGAGGAGTGGCCGTGCTTGCATGGGCTCCCGGTACAAGAAACGCTGCCTCCAAGCCAAGTCATCCCTGACTTTTCAAAATAGTGCAATTCGACGCAGCAAGTTGGATTACGTCCGCAGAGATAAAGGTTCAGGCTGTGAGTCACATTTATCGGTGTTGTCGAGCCTCGAGAGTTCGCAAGCTGAGACCGCTGTGATAGGCCTAGCCAGGAGTAAGGGGTAAGCCCCACCCCGGTACTCGAAGCTTATAAAGACCACCATGGAAGTTGATGATTCCTCCCTCGTAACCGCAAGAAGAATCCACTGAATGCGAAGGTGACTGGCTGACAGTCAAATGGCGCAAACAATGCGGCAACGAAGCACCCAAGAACTCCGACCCGGCTATCGAGGCACAGCAGAGATCGCCACGCAGACCACGACCGCTCCCGTGCAGCCCCTGAAAGTGATACTGAGGCCAAGGGAAGGCCTCGTCTTTTCGAAGTCGCCGACCCCGGTCATCGCCCGAGCAGTACTCACGGCGGCGGGGGGAATACCCACACGCCACTCCGACCCAGAACCTTATCGTGCGGACAGAAAGCAAGCAGAACATCGCAGTAGTGAGCACCTCTAGCGAAGATATGGCAGCTAGGATATGAGACATCAACACTGTGCATCTCGGCGCCACGGAGTATGCAGTGGCAACATACGAGTATATCGCACCACCGGCGAATTCAGCTCGTTGAGTGGCCCATGGTATCCCTCAGGGAACGACGGACGCGGAGCTCATGCGCGGGATGTATGCACACAGAAGACAAATCCTACAAGCGCAGATGCTAGAGTCATGTGCCACCATATTGATAACTTTCCAGGGAAGAACGGTACCGAGGTAGATCCCCTTCGACGGAGGCGAGCTGCGCTGCCCAACCCTATCGACACACGGTCAAGGCGTGTGTCGGTCAAGGCGGTGTCCCATTTGGTGGCAACGCGTGCCACCAAATGGGGCATCGAACCGACGCTTGTTCGCACCCTGACAAACCCACCTGCGAAAAATGCCATGCAGCAGAGCCTAGTGATGGACACGAGTTGAAACTGAAATGTTCGTTGTGCGACGGCGATCACGCGACGGCGTCGAAAGAATGGCCCAAGAGACTGCTACCCGCGCCACGCTCCTCGCACCGGCCGCGCAAGGAACAGGCACACAAAAACAACACTACGACGGCACAACCGAACAAGGGTCGCAGACAGCGATCCTGATGTCGGGCCCGCTCCAGGTCTAGATCTAGGCGGCATCGCAAGAACGAGGCGGCAGCACATCCAGGTCCTAGAGCAGAACCAGGTCCAAGAGCAGAACAAAATCCGACAGTAGGTCAGAAACCCTGAGTCACGTGAGCTCCAAGGTACAACAGGTGAGCTGGGCAGAAGGCTGCCTCCCGAAGTCACAAAGCCAAAATGACAAAACCACGCCACACATACAGCCATCACGAGATGCAGGCACAAACACGAACAACACTGTACAGGAGCCTGCAGCCCTAGTGCAGGAGCTGCGCGTAGAGATAGCTGAATTGTGTGCACTGCTAAAGGAGGAACAACACCGAAACAAACCACCAGTGCAAGAAAGTTCGCCCGAACCCCGAACACCGCCGCCGCAGTGCGCGTCCCCGCACTCTGTAGTGCAGGAGAACATCGATGAAATGACCACCGAGACGCCCCCCGAGCCGTATCTGCCAGCGCAACCACTTGAGGCACGCGAAAGAGGTATTCAGGAAAACAGGAAAGCCATCCAAGAGCTACATCTGCGAAATGGAGGAGTTCGACGAGCTCCGGCAGACAGACAGACAGACAGACGGACACGACGACGGACGGGACAGACAGACAGACAGTGCTCTACCCCGACAGACAGACAGACAGACAGACAGACAGACAGACAGACAGACAGACAGACAGACAGACAGACAGACAGACAGACAGACAGACAGACAGACAGACAGACAGACAGACAGACAGACAGACAGACAGACAGACAGACAGACAGACAGACAGACAGACAGACAGACAGACAGACAGACAGACAGACAGACAGACAGACAGACAGACAGACAGACAGACAGACAGACAGACAGACAGACAGACAGACAGACAGACAGACAGACAGACAGACAGACAGACAGACAGACAGACAGACAGACAGACAGACAGACAGACAGACAGACAGACAGACAGACAGACAGACAGACAGACAGACAGACAGACAGACAGACAGACAGACAGACAGACAGACAGACAGACAGAACAAGACAGACAGACGACAGACAGACAGACAGACACAAGACAGACAGACAGACAACACAGACAGAACGACATGGACAGACAGCAGACGAACAGAACAGACAGACACAGACATACAGACAGACAACGACAGACGACACAGAACAGACAGACAGACAGACAGACAGACGACAGACAGACGACAGACAGACAGACAGACATGTACAGACAGACAGACGACAGACAGACGAACAGAAAGCAGACAGAACAGACAGCAGAAACAGACAGACGACAGACAGACCAGAACAGACAGACAGACAGACAGACAGACAGACAGACAGACAGACCAAAAAACTTATTTGTAGCAATTGAGTTTGGACTCCTCAGTCCCTGGACCACCGCATGGTCCCACACTACGTCGAGACAGTCATGTTCCTTTTATTTATGACGTTGGCGGCCCTAGCCACTGCAGCAAGCTGCGATGTCGGGTTCGTAGACGAGAGCAGGACCTCCCAATCCTCCCAGCTTGAGATGGTGGGCTGTCCCTGCGGCAGAGGATCAGCAGGGCAGCCAAAAAAGATGTGGGAGAGTGTGGCGTGAGGGTCGCCGCATAGCGAGCATGTAGGGGAGGTGCCACAGTAGTGGGATAGCAGCTGAGGGGATGGGAGAGAACGGGTCTGGAGGCGTCTCCAGAGGATCTGTTGGGAGTGCGCAAGGGAGGGGTGGAGAGGAGGGTAAGTCCGACGGTCCAAACGGGATACTTGCGTGAGCTCTGCAAAGCTGTGCATCCGCTCCTGAGCCCGGCAAATCAAACCTCGGGCCAATTTGTCGGCAGCATCGCTTCCGGGGTTCCCAGAGTGAGCCGGCACCCACCGGAGATCTACCCTGCGTGGTAAATTCTGGGTGGGGGTGTTCAACAAGTGCCAGGCAGGGGTGTGAATCCTGCCTCTGGCAAAGTTGGACAGAGCAGTCTTGGAATCGCTAAAGATGTATTCAGCATCCGAAAGGGCAAGGTCTAAGGCGATGGCGGTCTCCTCTGCTTCCTGAGGTGTAGAGCACGAAGGAAGATGGTGAGTTAGTGGTTGGGGCAGGGTTAGGTTTTAAGCAACTGCTACAGCTTCATGCGTGGTACATGCGGCGTCTACCCAAATGACATTCTCTGCTTGTCCGTAATACTCGTGGAGGGCATTTGCGCGAGCTACGTGGCGAGAGAAGTGATGCTGGGGATGGACGTTTCGAGGAAGGGGTTTAACTACGATGGGGGTATGAATGTGCCGAGGAATGGCTATAAAGGTTGACTGATTAGCAGGGTATGTTGATGCGAAGGGACGCGAGGATATGGCGGCCAGTGGCGCTCGCGGCAAGTCTTAAGTACTGCGTCTGAAGGTGCACCTCAACTAGTTCAGGAAGCGTGTTCAGCATGCCTAGTGCAAGGAGTTTGGCTGTACTAGTGCTGCGGGGTAGGTTTAAGGCTGCCTTAGTTGCAAGGCGGATCATAGCGTTCATGCGCTGGGTTTCCGTACGGTTCAGCTTGAGATATAGGGTGGCGTACAGAATGCGCATAGCGTAAAAGCATGTACAACTTTCATGTTGTCTGCTTCGTCTAAACCCTTGTGCAGGGAAGGTACGCGGCATAGAATCTGCAACACTGATTGCGTGGAGGTCTTGAGTGCTTTAAGGGTATGGCCATTGCGTCCAGAATCCTGCAGGAAGAGGCCAAGGATGCGTAGGATTGGAATGAGGGGGATAGGGTATCCTTGTAAAGTGATTTGGATGGGCGAGTTAGCGGCAGATTTCGGTCTAATTAGGAGGAGCGTGGTCTTAGAGGGGAAACACTCGAGCCCGATAGATGATGCGTGAGCGGAGATGGTGTCGGCTGCTAATTGTAGAGTTTCCTCAATTTCCCCGTCAGAGCCATGAGTGGTCCATGTGGTAATATCATCAGCGTACAGGGCATGCTTTAGGTGTGGGATGACATTGAGTTTCTGGGCTAAGGGGATGAGAGCAATAATAAATAGAAGTGGGGAGAGAACCGCGCCTTGAGGGGTTCCGAACTCGCCGAGTGTATAAGGGGGTGTACACCGCTGAGCTGATCGATGTGCATGCAAGGAGGCAATGCGGCCAGAGAGGAAGGCGCGAACGTAGTTGTAGGTTTTAGGGCATACCTGTAGTGCCTGGAGTTCCCGTAAGATGGCAGTGTGTCGAATTCTGTCAAATGCCTTAGTGATGTCAACTGCCAGGATAGCTTTAGTGAGATGGGGGATGGTATCATCAAGGACGTCAAGCGTAATTTGGAGTAGGGCATCCTGCGCAGATAGATGCGCACGAAAGCCCACTATACTGTGGGGAAAAGGTGATTCCCTTCATGCACGTTGTTAGTCGGGCAAGGATTATGTGCTCGAAGGCCTTGCCGAGACAGGATGTAAGAGAAATGGCGCGGATCTTCTCGAGGGTGATGAGCTTGTGGGGTTTTGGGATAAATATGATTTTTCCATGCTTCAAGGAGGCAGGGAGGGTACCTGCTTCCCAGCACTGGTTAAAGTAAGTGACTAAGTGAGATAAGGAGGCATAATCAAGATTTCGGATGGCAGCATTCGTAATTTGATCTTCCCCGGGTGCGGTATTGCGCAATTTCAATATGGCTGCGCAAAATTCTGATTCTGTAATAGGGGCGTCAAACTGTGGTTGGGGTGAGCCCGTGTACTCGGGATGTTAGCAAGGAAGACCTGGGTTGGTATAAGTGCATTTCACCTGCGCGAGGAAGGAGCCGGTGTCCTGCCGATGGTTATGAGCGAGGCAGTGAATGCTAAGACGCGTCTGAGCTTTAGATAGCGTGGGATCTAGCATGTGGCGTAATAGGTGCCAAGCGCGGGTTGTGGAGAGATTGCCACGGAGGCCGCCACAAAGCTGAGCCCAGTTAGCTTTGCAGAGAGTGGCACTATGGCGTTCTATTTGGGATTGAAGCTGGGTGAGCTTGAGTTTTAGTTTCCTGTTGTGTTTTTGAGTTTTCCAGCTTTGCGTTATATTTTCTTGAGCTTCAAGGAGGTGGGCTAGCTCACTGTCGATAACAGGGTTGTCTGGAGTTGTATCGAGCGTTTGCGTATGCTGGCGAATGTCCTTCTGTAACTGAGTAGTCCAGGTGTCTAGGTCGAAGGGGGCCTGTGCTGGTTGGGCTTGCCTAAATTTACGGAGCTGGTCCCAATTAGTGTGCCTAGCAGTAAATTTGCGCTAAGGTCGGCGATAGTTTTACTGCTATGCGAACTAGGTGGTGGTCGCTACATATATACACACTAAACAGAAAAACACCCAGATGGGCGTTTTCGCTTGTCCTCTAGCGCCTTCCCAATTGTACATGTTTTTGCTCCCACTGAATGGGTTTACGACAAAAGTCCCATTTAGGTGGACATTACTTCGGCATACTACGGGAGTACCCTAATATGCCCACTTTACCCCCATTTGACTGGGAGGTTTTGCAGGCTACAATGGGAGTTTTATCATTTCCAAATGGGTGCATTTGCGATGAGATTAAGACGGCATTTAGGGCGTTTTTTGATATTAATTAGAGAGTTTATGGATAGAATTAAAGGCGTTTTAGTTTACGTGGGGCGAGCACGAAGCGAAATGCTTGGTGGCGCGGGTCACGCACTTACACAGCACCCAACGGATTACCACAGGCCGAAATGTCGGACGCCGGCCACCAAGGCTCAAGGGAACGGGGCCGTCCGAGGAACTGCCGCCCGAGCATGCGTTTGGCCAGCACGAATACCGCCGCTTGTAGCTATCGCCGGCGTCCGACACTTTAGCCTGCTGCATTCCATCTGCCACTGCGTACGCGCGGCGGCATCCCGCCACGAAAAATTTCGCCGCGTGCTCGCCACAAGTCACACAATCGATGGTCCTGGGCATCGACGAAGTCACGCGCACACGTGGTCCAATGACGAATGAGCCCGACGCTGCACTTCTTCGACATTTTCCTTTCACTGATCGCAGAGCCCGTCTTTGCAAACCTTGTGCTGTGATGCAGTCGTCCTCGCGAAAATGCTAGCAATCGGCAGTGGCTCCGAGGTCAGCAGGGGTCTTCGAGAGGAGCTGCTACTCGCTGAAAGGAAAAATACACGACACACACACACACTAAAGAGAACAAAATTTATTAGACACCAAATGTAACAAATATAATAAAATATGTTCACTTTCTGCCAAAATAGAAGCATTTCTTGCACCATTAAAAGACTGTCTCGATTAAAAAAAACTACATTGTAAACATGCAAGTCAATGCTATTCTACATGTCCTAACACAATAAAATTAGTAACGAAAGAAATTATAATTTAAGAAATCATATCTCGTCCCATATTGAACTATAAATTCAGAACCATGTGTTTGAACTCTTACTTTGGGCACACATTCCACAATTTTGCAGCCTATATGTTGAGCTTGCAAGACTAAGCCACTCAAAATTAACAGTGGACTGTAGAATGAGGCCGACCAGTGGTATTTTGCATGGACAAGCACAAAACAAAAGATGATAAATACCGAAGTACTAAATTATGAAACTGGCACTCATCACGCAAACAAGCTCAATAATTTGGTCTAATGATTGCGTTGCATTTTCGAGCAGGCTACTAAGGATGAAAAATTTAATTATAGTATTTTATGAGCCAGAACCATCAACTGATTCTGAGACACGCCGTAGTAAGCGACTCTGGATTAAGTGGGACCACCTGGGATTCTTTAATTTACATCTAAATCTAAGTACACAGGTGTTCTTGTATTTCGCTCCCATCGAAATGCGGCCGCCGTGGCTGAGATTTCATCCTTGGTATTTTTGTTTATGACTAGATTTGTTAAAGTTCTAAACAGGGTCCCCTATATACAGGGTGGTCATTTTTAAGTTTTACAGAATTCTTAAAAATAGCCTGTTGCAAATATCATAATTGTAGTCCTTAGCTGTATTACTCAGAGACGTGGACATTACTTTCACAACTAATCGTACCACCATATTTAGCTAGTTAACAAAAATTCACTAACGATCTTTTGAATTAATTACTTTAGGGCCCATATTGCAATTTACAAACTGTAGCCGGTGAGTTTGCAAGGTATATCCACTTGGAATGAATTTACAGAACGACGCCAGTTTGGAGATATACGCCATCAAACTTGCCCTAAAGATGCACTGTTGTTCCAGTCACATTTTTAGCAAAATGCTATCTTTTGCACTGAAGCACAAAAGTAACTGGAACGCCCATGTATTTCGTCCCACACTTTGGGAAATAATATCTCGAAACTAGTGTCATCCTGTAAATCCATTCCAAGTGAATACGTCTTGCAAGCTCTCCCGCTACCATTCGTTAATTGCAATATGTGCTGCAAACTAATCAGTTAAGAAGTTAATTACTGAAATTTTTGTTAACTAATTCAATATGTGTTTCGATTTCTTGTGCTAGTAATCCGCCTCATTC
Organism: Dermacentor silvarum; assembly: GCF_013339745.2. Taxonomy (NCBI): domain Eukaryota; kingdom Metazoa; phylum Arthropoda; class Arachnida; order Ixodida; family Ixodidae; genus Dermacentor; species Dermacentor silvarum. Next base: position 6,862,347 of record NC_051156.1, on the reverse strand, counting down.
AAATAGTCCAGCTCAAGGACAAGAATTAAGCTCTCTGCCACAGGTGATTTTTAAAAATTCCATAGAACTTAGAAACGATCACCCTGTGTATTTATTTTTTAATAGTGCATGAGTTGTGTTCTGCGTGGACACTTTAGCATGGCTACCTTGTTTAGTTGAACATTGTGCAAGCAGTGGTTTTTTCATTCTACCCAGTGCAAAATACATGTATTAGCCAGCATTGTAACATGTTGCAAATGGAGCCACGAATAAGTACCTTCCCTGATTCATATCCAACAGTAGTAACTTTAGATGAAATAAGTCATGCTTGAACATGAGAATTCTCATGATTCAAGTGCCTTGCTCTCAGAAATCAAATCCTCCTTCTCACATTGGCGTCCCATCGTGTGATCCCCCAAGCTGAGGTCATTTGAAACTGCATTTAATTGCACTTGATACAGCATATCGCTCTTATTTAAAAAGCACATCCTATTGCAGTCACCATCCAGATAAAAAATAGTTGTCTGCATCAAGCTGTGAAGCAGCAGCACATTTTCTGAGGAAAAAGCCTAATTCATCTATTGAATTGGGCTGCGTATTCGGAACACTACTATGCAGATGCAGACAGGACTGGTAGTGTAGTAACCCTAACAGTGTTAACTGACATAAAGGAGCAAAACTGCGTGAACTTCAAATCATTATTCTCTCTTAGGAACCATGCTTTCCAATTATAACGTGGGGATAAAGTAACTAGCAAGCAAATCTGGATTTCTTTCAAGTAAATAACATACTAATAATGCTACCTTGCAGGGTGCACACTACATTCCCTTCGAACGTGAATTTACGACCTTGCCACGAGTTGCTAATTGTATTAGTTTATTGTTGATCGAGAGTGGTAGAACGGGATATGTACGCCTCAGGTTAGAGCACATGTTTCGACAAGGAGACTTGTCTGGTCGAACAAGGAATGTCTCAGGCTAAATCCATTTGTTTCTTTGTAAAGATGTTGGCTTCAGCTTGAGACCTTCTTTGTTAGACAACTCTTGTTCACTAATGTTGCAACCGTCCTGTTTGCCCTCGTCTTCTTCAGCCTATTGCTGCACACAGAAGATGCATTTAAAAAAAACATTAATGAGGTCAAAGGCATTGTGCGTGGCAATGCCTGCGAGTACAAAAATTATTTTTTCAATGAATGACAGTTTTGGTGCCTTTCTTGAGCGTTCAATAGGGAAGAACCAAAAATTAAGCTAACAGAGTGGCTATGCCAACAAGTAAGCATGAAACAGGGGAAATCAAGCTCTCTATGAATGTGGAGTGCCATTTCTTCATTTCACACCATGCTTGGGATCAGCAGGACTTCTTCCTAAAATTGAGAAACTTTTCGTAATGAAATGCGTATTAAAAGTATTCTGTTCATAATCTGAAAAAAAAAGGCTGTTTGGAAATTCATATTTAGGTGGGACCAGCGCCAAGGACAAAGTAAGGGCTTATAGAAAATGACACGCCGTGCTGAATGACAACTGATTTAATTTTACAACAGACAAACAGTCAAGTACTTTGGAACAGCTTGATAAAAGCCATAAAAAACCTATGAAGCATAGAGCAGTTACACACAATAATGTATGTGCATGGAAAATGTACCTGGTCATTGATTTGCAAATAAGTACGCCATTTCCTTATCAGTTCACGAAACAGGTCCTACAATAAAACATTTCTCCTTCAATTTGGCAATTCTGTGCGCCTTGTTTATTGCTCGGGTGAGTTGGTTGATCTTCTTACTGATATTAGAGTATGCTGATAGTGCAATAGACGGGACAAGGTGAGGCAAGACAGACGGGACAAGCGCAACTGACAGCTGAACGTTTATTGGAAAATTTTGCTGCAGCAGGACATGCGCCCAAGACACCGCGAAACCAGCAACAAACAGATCAGGCGCAAAAAACAGAGAAATATGGCAAAGATCGCTAACAACGCATGCACAATCTTTTATGAATGTGATGGTAATTGGGAAGCATGTGTACGCTGTCAACTGCGCACAACTGGCCCAAGAGGAATAAGAAAGAAAACAGAAATAGAAGAACTAGCTGAGCTGTTCTTTGGTTAAATCGCACTTCTTCGGTTAAAGTGCCTACAAAACCACAATAACACACTTTTGCATTGCAAGGCAAGATACCACATTTCTCCGTATTTCAAACAACTAAAGTACTGTCGGAGCCTGTCGCTCAGGCACTGGTCAGTCTGTCCCAAGTAAACACGACCACAGTTTAACGAATTCTGTACATGACAGAATTAGCGCATGGGACATACTGATACTCACGTTTCGTCATACAGTATTTCCTCATTTGACTACCGACAACACATTTGCACAGTTGTGCCAACTTGCATGGCGTAGAAAACAAGATCCACCCATACTTCCCTGCTACTTTCCTTAAGTTGTGCGAAACCTCAGCAACACATCTACCCCCTCAAGGTGGCAATGCTTATATGCATAAGGTTTCACACAACTTAATGAAAGTCACAGGCAAATATGGGGTGGTTCCTTTGTTTCCTGCGCCATGCTAGTTGGCACAACTGAGCGAACGCGTCACGAGTAGTCAAGTAAGGAAATACTGTATGACGAAAGAAGGGTATCAGTATGTCCCATGCGTTACTTCTGTCATGTGCAGAATTCCTTTAAACAGCGGTCGTGTTTACTTGGGATAGACTGGCCAGTACCTGAACGACAGGCTGCGACAGCACTTCAGGTGTTTGAAATAAGGAGAAGGGTTTGGATCTTGCCTTGGACTGCAAGAGTTGCGATGGCTATATGTAGTTGAAGAATGTGGAAGTTGTAGGCCGGTGGAAAAACAAATTAGAATGCGAGCTTTTCGAAGCAGTGTTAATTGAAAATTCCTTTTCAATTCTGGATCTGATACGTGCGCTAGTGTGGCTTTGGTGGCACTTTAAACAAAGAAACGCGATTCACAGGTAGCCACAGGTAAGCTAGTTCTACTTCTGTTTTGTTTTTGATGTCTCTCGTCTCATGTGCCAGCTGTGCGCAGTCGACAGCGTACACATGCTTCCCTATTATCACGTTTGAAGAAGAGATCGTGCACGTGTTGTTAGCATTTTTTGCCGTATTTCCTAGTTTTTTGTGCCTGCTCTGTTTGTTGCTGGTTTCGGGTGTCTTGGGCGCAATCGCACATTATCCTACTGCCGCAAAATTTTCCAATAAACATTCACAGTTGTCAGTAGCGCTTGGCTCGTCTGTCTCACCTCACATTGTCCCATCTATTGCACTTCACCGTACTTTAATATGCAACGCCAACTGGCCCAAAGTTCTACTCTTCTGAAGTTATTACTGCTACTTCGCGCTTGTCAAAGTCAGGCCGGCAGACATACTGCATACAAGGTATAGCTATATGGACTGGCAGTTAATGTCATGGATTTATTCTGGCTTTATTAAGAAAACAGAAATCGCACATAACCAGTGGTGATATCAAGTTACGTCATTCATTCAAAAACAAATTCTTCATCCAATGTAACTGAGAATGAGATATGCATTTGTCCTTGGTGTTGTGAATCTGCCAAAGCTTAATTATCTTATGTACTCTCTGGTCATAATTTCTGCTCAACGCAGAAGTTTGGACTAGTTTGTGATAACAGAACTTGGACATCATAACAAGCGTGAAGGAACGCGAACACGAAGAAGAGACACATAGACTAGCGCCCGTCCAGTTTGTGTGTCTCTTTTGTCCGCGTTCCTTTGTGCTTGTTATGATGTCCAAGTTCCATAATTTTGGGCTTTAATGAGTTTTGTGGAACACAGGAATGGACCTACATTTTTTGCAGTATGGTGCAATGTGCGGATGATATTTGTTAGGCATAAACAACTTGATTCACCCCAATCTCAAATTAATACAATGCCTGTCTACGCAATGTTGGCATAGCTAGATGGCTATGGCCGACTGTACACAACCTCCGTTGCACAGTGCAGCACCTCCTTCAAATCGTGCCACACGCAACAACCAAATTATTTTCCTGGCTGTAGTATTTTTTTCACATCAGATCAAATCTCTGTTCACAAGCTTCCCATAGAAAAAAAAACATTTAGCCCATAGGGACCAACCGCGCTTTTGCCCATGAAAAAGCACAAAAGCATACGAAACTGCGACCATTTTTTACTTGGCTCATCTCATTCATTATATTCCATCTTCATGCCTAATTCAGTTGTGCTAATAATTTTTTCACAGGCCCTTGTTAGGACGGTTTTGTGCTGTGATAAAAAAGGCAGAAGTCAAAAAATGAAGAAGGTTGGTTGTGGCTTGCGGCATAATATGCATCCTGCAAACTAGGCCACAAGTGTTGTGTACAGTCTGGAGTCCTCAAAAGATTGTGCCGACATTGGACAGATGGGATGCTATATTAATGCGTGATTGGAGGAGCATGACTCATCTGTGTAAAACAACCTGCCCTCACGCATTGTGAAGCACTAACAAATGTGGCAGCAGTACTGTGTTCAACAAAACTCACACTGTAGCCACGCATCATGACTAGACAACATGCAAGGCAACTGTGGCTTTTGAAATTAAAAAAGAATGACAAACGCATCAGTCATCTATCAGTTGCCCTACACGAAAAATTTTAATAGATAACTTCGCCTCATGTAGCCACTTGCTATTATATATTGTCTGTTTCTTGATTATAAAGCTTGAGATGAGAGCTGAGGCTTCTGTCATGTGTACATATCTTCGTTCGTTCACTTTTTGTGGTGCCGTTGCATCAGAATTGGGATAACCAAATGGCCACACGCTGCTTTTGTCACGTTATAGTGGTGATCGCAAAGCGGGACAATAATGCACATAATGCCACGCTATGTCAGCATGCCCACTTTTTGCACACGCAGCAGATTACCTCTAGAACAAGGTGTGCAGGCTGCATATGTGCTCAGCTGCATCGACAGCCATGTGCAGCGATGGCTGTGCTAGAAAAGAGGACGCGCACACCAACTGCCGCCCACTAGGCCCCGTTCAGGGCCCTCTTAAAAGCCAAGTTTGTCATTTCTTGTTTCTGTTATAGGCTAGTGCAAACAAATGAATTTGTCTCATTCACATTAAGAAATTTTGTAGATTCGGTAGAAAATTTATAAAAGCATTGATTTATTTTCAGCTTTCAGTCGGAATATCGTAGAAATGCATAAGCAGTACTTATCAACTTGTTTCATGTAAGATTTTTTTCCATGCTGAAAGAAAGACATACAGTAAAAATAAGCTTGGTTGCAACGTGTGAAAGAATTGTGTCATGTCCCATAGAGGGTTGCTGAAATGAAAATATAGTCGCGACTTTCCTGTGACTGACTTTATATAACACATTGAAAAGGAAAATGACCCTTTAAACAACACACTCAAAAAGAAGAAGAAAAAAAAGCCACAGCACATTATTATGAGAACTGCAGCACAATAACACACAAGGACGACACAAAGAAACGACCATGACAAGCGCTGAACTTACAAGTTTTATAGTAGCCAATTTCACATATATTTCACTACACAAACGTCATTAGCTGCACATGCGTAGAAACGCCATCTCTTTATCTGAGAGTTGTATCGATGGCACACTAACACACCTTTCACCTAGCTGGGCAATACGTATTGCTTCAAGAATTTCTCGAGTGAAGCGCGATTTGCTTTTCATAATAACAGACGTGTTATGCAGGTTAGGTGAACAATGCTTACATGGTAAACAATGACAAGCCAGGAAACCTTGAAAGTCTTTCCCTTCATGCATGTTTTTCACATAGTTTGCAAGCTCCCTAACACATTACCTAGTGTTGACGCATTTCCCAGTTTGGCCAACATGCAGCTTTCCGCATCTTAGAGGGAATTCGTAGACTACACCTTCTGCACAATCAAAAAAGAGTGGAGGGTGCCTATGCGTTGTGCCGCAAGCTTGTTTCTTTCTTGCCTCTGGGTTGGTCATTGTGCAGAGCTTGGACAGCCTATTAGGTGTGGTGAATACAACTTTTACGTCGTACTGCTGCGCCACATTTTTCAGGTTGTCTGAAAGCTTGTGAACATGCGGTATCACAGCTACCTTCTGCCTGCGTGGTGTCTTCTTGTTTTTTAGGGGCGAAGCTCCTTATAGCGGCACCCGTTCCGTCCCCGTCGTCGTAGTAGTAGTGTGTAACCAGTCTGAGAAAAATGAGAAAAAAAATTTGAAGTTGTGTCCGTAGCGCGGAATCGAACCAGGGACCCCTCGCTTCCAAGCGCGCGGCGTTAGCCCACTACGCCACGAAGCGGACATGGACACACGCACCACGATGGCAATAAATACCCAACATTAACGAAAGGCCGCGTTTCTAGCGCGTTTCTAACGCGTTTGTGCTAGCGCGTTACGGCCCGTGTAAGAAGCTGGTGTAAGACGCTGTGGCCTCTCCGCCTTACCTTCAACGCGTTTCGAACGCGCTGCCCCAAAGCGGTGGCAAGTCAAGTTCAAGTCGAGGAGCGTTTATGAATACGGGGGGTATACTCTCTCAGCAGTCATGTGATGGCGTCGGCAAACGCGGTGCACGTTCCGGCATGTGTAAATGGCTGCGTAAGACGCTGTGGCCGCTCCCCCTTACTAGAGAGTACTGCACGTTTCTAACGCGTTTGTGCTAGCGTCCCCTTAAGCGGGAGATCCGATGATTCCCTCCGGAGCTTCGCCCACTCATCATCATTCACCCCGTGGATATGCTGTGATTTTTTTAATTTGTCACATAGCAATTTACATGATGCATTTGTCCTGAAATACGTCTTATTGGGCTCCTTCAGTATCTTTATTTTCTCACTGGAACACACGTGCCTATATATGTGCTCTGTCCCATGGGGCAGGTGTCACAGCAATCCCTCCAACTGAAGCCACAAAACTAGCCATTGCAGGTAAAAGATACAGGGAAAAAAAGAAACTAGGCAAGAGCATACCTAGGCCTCTGTTGTTGAAAAGGGGAACTCCTGGAAGGTGTCTGATGTCCGTCTATGAAGCTGCTTCATCCTCACAGCTGGCAATGAAACGGCTGCAGTCTTGAAACACAAGTGAAGAATTAGACCTAGCGATGTCACATAGAGCATACAACAGCTGGCCGCAAGTTAATATGGGATTACTTCCGCTGCTACGCTGAGTTTTTTATGTTGTTAAGCTTACATTATTGGTTAACTGTGCTTGCCAAATTTTATATTCTAACAGGCTTTGCCCTTTACAACTAAAGCCATTACCCAACTCATGCCCCTATGCACTTAAGCCGTGAAATGTTTACTGATCCACTAAACTGAATGGCTTCTAACAAATTATTTCAGTCATGAGGATGCATAATTAATGAGTGTCACTGAAATTGAAGACCAAGATAGTATTTCTTTTTTCAATAGACAGCGGACCTAAAGCACATTTTTCTCAGATTTGGGCTGGTCGACCAGCCATTCTTTTTTTTTGGCCAGCAGCCGGAATTGAGTTATTAATACTCGTGCACGGTAGGATCACACTGTCAAGTGCGATAAGATCCTGACTTTGAAAGCACAACTTTGTATGAATTTGGTATCTAGAAATCAAAACTGAATATTTGTACGCAATGGCGCAGCAGCAAAACAAACATTAAACAAGTCGAGGCGTCCAGTGCACACAGCTGGCAGTCGAATAATAACAGTGTACAAGCGCCTATATAGATATTGCATAGTACTTGCATGGAAGGTTTAGTCGCTGCCTCAGCAAAAAAAGTGTCACAGTTTCGCCCTAAGGGCGAAGCAATGAATGCGATAGCAACACAGCAATGTCATACGAAGTAAGGTGAGCGGCTTTGGTAGCAATATGAATTGTAGTAAACATGAGCTGATTAAGTAAGCAGGTGTGCTGCGGCGTAAGTAGACCGACATGAAGAGAGACTCGATGACCACGAGAAGGCGCGTGTGAAACGGTGGTGTTGATGAGAAGCGCTGCCCGTGGGCAGCGCGTGCGAAGGGACACACCTGTAGCGCTGCACTGCCGATCCGGGCAGCATTGCATGTGTAGCGTGCGTTGGAAAATGTGGCCCGACTATTACTAACTGTGGTGTGAGCGCGCACAAACAAACATGAATAGATCACACTGAGTGACTGCAGACAACGACAGTTAAAACGCTGGCAGCAAGCGCATATACGCCGCAACGGGGAAGGTACGTGCGGTCTATCGCTTCAACGGAAACTGAGCGGCGAATGTAAAGGTCAGAGCCGTGTGGAGATAAGAGACGGTGCGAGCGAGCGACGAGCGCGGTTGTTGGCAGAGTAGAAATGCGCCCCCCCCCCCCCCCCTACGCTCCCTCCGGCGCTCGCTTCTCGCTTCCTTGCTTGCGCGTGGAAGATTGAGTGCGTTCGCTCTCCGTGACAGCGTGCGTCCCCGCACGCTTTTGCTCGGGCATACGGCGCGCGGCGAAGATTTTATCTATACGGAACCTCACGGCGACGGCGACGACGACGGCGACGGCGACGCCGACGGCAGAAATCCGGTGGAAGTGTCCATATAATTGCTATCGCAATAATAACACAACAACCGCGCTACGCTCCCGTGACCGTATCACCGCCAACGCTATCGCGTAAATTTATGTTTGGTCAAGCCAACCGCATCGTTTTCTGCCCACCAAGGGTCGAGTGGCGGCGGATCCGGTAATCTGAACGGTAACCTGAAGAGTTTCTTAAACGGGTGCTGGCTCACCAAGCTGCGCGGCTACGCGCAGCATCGCGCACTGCACTGCACAATCAGCGGCGTGGGCGCAAAGAGACAGACGCCGGCCCGGAGCGTACCGGCAAATCTACAGCGTGGGCGCAAAGATACAGACGCCGTCGCGGAGCGTACTGGCAATTCTGCACAGTGCGGGCTTAGTAAGCGACCTACTAGACACAACTGTACGAGGGATTGGCCTCACGTACACGGCAGCTAGCAGATACCGCGCATCAAGAAGCGCCGAAACATGCACACACGCGCATCGCAGTAACGAGTTGGCACATATGTAGGCCGGGTTTAGGCTGGCGAAGCTTGGCGGCTTAGCTCACCCAGCACTGCACGTAACTTCCCTGGTAGTGGCTTGCGCTTGGGGAAACACCAACAACGCTCACAGCCATCCAATTAACAGACCTCAAAACCATGGCAAAGTTCCTTCATCATCTAAAATCATGTTTTCCAAGTACTCTCGCTCCACTCTAAGCACTCGCCTCGAATACGACAAAGCTCGTACAAACACGGTGATCATGCAAGGCAACGTTTGCAAAATGGTTCGTGACGGCCAGCTGTTGCACTGAGGCCTTCAATAACTCGTATCAGCGCCTCTGCTCACTTAGAACACATGTGCATACACAGAGCGTGTAGTCACTTACCGTGTAGTCTTGGCTGTTCAAAACTGCGAGAGACACCAACGGCAGCAGAACAATGCGCCGACGCTGGTGGTAATGGCTGCCGCTTGGTCGCTTCGAGCGCACGCACTCCTAAGACCCGTCGGCGCTGCGTTTGGATGGTTTCGGGTTTGGCACGGCATTCCCTGTAGCGCCTGCAGAGCTAGCACGGTTACTCTAAACAGAACAACAGCTCGGACGCACATCGCGCGGGATATTTCGAATCTGAGTGCAGAAATTCTACTGAAATTGTCGCTCGGGGGGGGGGGGGGGATGACAGCCTAGTTGGTCATGGCAGGCGGCTGAGTTGTTCCTTTAGTTGTTTGGCTCGGGTCAGATATGGGCGTATTTCAGCACTCCCTATCTACCCAACGCCAGTTATTTTTTGAAAACCCCCATTTTACTACCGCAACGTCCCCTTAATGTTCATCTCTATGAGGGGGGGGGGTAAAATAAAGCTTCTAACTTGTTTTACTCCATCTTGTGGGAGTACCTGTTTTGAGCTTGGGAGGAAAAAGGGCATGTCAGCTGTTAAAACGCCCATATGGGCTAATTTGTGTTTACAGTGGTAGTGTGGCCTGTGTTCTTTCCCACTGTACATGGGCCAAGTTTCTACCAAGCTTGAGGTCTGGGCTAGTATGGGTAGTAACGCTGTTACCAACCCGCGTAGGTAGGCTGAAATCATTAAAGATGGTTAGGTGAAGCACAAAGGTTTCATTGTATAAAACTCTGCCTCTGTGGTTGGTGCGTCGATAGCCCCAGTCCACGTGAGCGCAATTAAAGTCGCCGGCAACCAGGATGGGGTTTGATCCCGCAATTTGAGTAGTAGACGGAGTAGGTGAATAGGCTGTCGCGGGAGAAGATAGCACTTAAGAATGAACTGGAGAGATTGTGCTGGGGTGGGGAGTAAAATTTCGATGGTGTGAGCAATAGGGGAGGCAATGTAGTACATCATGTAATTCAAGGAGTTGCATACGTACGTAACCACCCCAGGAAGATCAGTGGAGTCCGAGGGGATAGCAGCGTATCCTGGCAGTTGCCTGCAAACATTGGCGTCCTGGATAGCGATAATGTCTGGTGGAGACAAAGAATTGGCGATAATCTGTTGCAGAGGGTCGCGCTTTCGCCGAAAGCCCCTGCAATTCCATTGAATAATATGTAAAGAATTATGGCCCCTCGCATGAGCCATGTTGAAGGGTGGCGGGAAGAAGGAGGGGCGTGGAAGGTGGGGACTGCGGGAGGAGAGGCCATTGTGAGTCTAGGTATAAGGTGAGCTAAACGCTCCTCTACTTTGGTCATGATGCTAGATGGGATCGGATGGGATAACTTTATTGTAAGGTCTATGGGGCGCAAGGCCCCATAGAGCAGGTTACTCCGCTTCTAGGTTTTGGGCGAGACCCTGAAATTTAGCTTCCAGGTCTATAGGTAGGGCTGGGCTCTCATCAGGCCTCCTCTTTTTCTGAGGAGGTTGGTCGGACGAGGTAGATGAAGAAGATGAGGGTGGGGGAGTGGGGGCAGAGCAGGGGTGTATGGATCTTCCCGCAGAGCCTTCTCTTCCGGGTCCTGGGAGGTCGTGATGTTCGTCTTGGCAGCCTTGGAAGTCCAGGCAGAGGTAGACGGGAGGGTCGTGCTAAGCGGGGGAAAGTCCTTCTTGGTAGGGCACTTTGTCTTCTGGGGTTGTGGGCTGCGTCGTTTTGCCGTGGCATTTCTTGCCTTGCACGAGCCGGTCCCCGCGAAATGCTGCCCCCCACAGAGAATGCAGATCGGGATGCAGGAGGGAAGATCTTGCGGTTCATGCTTGTCCCCGCACCACGGGCAGAGACCACTCTTGGGGTGGTGGCACGCGTCGTATCTGTGGCCCCGTCGATGCCAGTTTGTGCACGCGTCTAGACTTCCCTTCTACGGTGTGCATCTATACACAACGCTCATGTAACATATGGTGTGAGGGACTGGCCCGTGCGAAAATGTTATCAATATGGAGAGGGTCCTACCCATTCTGCGGGCTGCGATGATATCAGCTTCCGGGATGCGGGTCTGTAGGTCCCGTAGCATCTGTTGCGGTGTTTCCGCCCAGTAGGCTTGCGAGATGACTCCGCGCGCAGCAGCGGGTGGCGGTGCGATGCAGGCGGCGACAGGGTAGCTGGTCTCTTGGAGGAGCACTTCCTTGAGTTGGACCAGGTGAAGGGCCGTTGACTCGTGAGATGTAGCGACCGTGAAGGTGTTGTTCGTAGGGTGGATCCGGAGGTGAAACTCTCCTAGGACCTGGTCAGCGGCGGTGACTTGTAGAGCTTGCATGAGTGGCTGCACCATGGCTCCGTTCAAAGCGAGGCCTCCTCTTGGTCGGAAAACTACCCTTAACGTGTCGGGAGGGAGTGAAGCAAGTTGCTTACTTCGCAGTGTGACGGCGTGCGTCAAGCACAGCTGTTGTTGTTGAGCGTGGTATGTCGGCTTGAAGGTCGCAGGGGTAGTGTCGGCCGGAGTACCGACGGTGGACGCGGGAGGCTTAGATCGAACAGGGGCTCCATGAGGAGGTACAACTAGCATTTCCGGGCTTGGTTTTTCCACCGTTGTACGCGCGGAGTATCGTGGTCCACTCACTGGGTCTGAACGTTGTCGGGTCGAGGTCTTCACCCTGTGATTGCATATGCATGGCTGTTGGGAGTGGGTGCACGTCCGGTGATAGGCCTAGCTTCTAGCGAGGCAAGACCCAGCGCGGCGGCAGGCAAGGAGCAGACTTTCCGACGTCGATACGGTCCGAAAAAGGTTGTAATGCAACAATGGCCGTAACTGTTGAAAGGTGCTCACCTATAGGAAGAGTTTAACATATGAGGTGAGGCACAAGGGCGTGTGGTTCGCACGAAAAGAAGATTTCGCCCGGAGCCGATGCGGGGCACGTCTTGCTACTCGAACGCGACGCGCGTTCCCCCGCTCTGACAGGTTATAACGCAACTACATGAGGTGTTCACCCCTCTGGTAGACGATCAATGCCACAAGAAGCCGCGCGATTATTCACACAGAGAGGCAGCCCTCCAACAAATACTACAAGGGGATCGAAATGGCCAGAGAACCATATGGTCAAAATGGGGGCATCACCGTTTGGCAATGGAAACTGTCGTGGCTTCACTCGCAAGAGGGTGACGCTGATGCAGTACGTTGCAAGCAAGACACACCACTGGATATAATAGCCTTACAGGAACAGGAAAATCGCCAAGAATCACCGGGTATCACACTCATGCGACAGCAGAAGCATGTACGGTCACACTCACGAGCAAGCACCTCACTGCAATAAACCACACTTATTCGGGCACGGGAATCGATCACATGTTCACGGAAATAGTACCGCGTCACAGTGGAAACACGAGAATTTTTATACCTAATATATACAGCGCGCCGAAGGAAACGCTGGGACCCCTAGAAAACTTGGTGCAGCAAGCGAGGCAGCTAGCTGGACAAAACAGCCTCCTCATATTAAGCGACTTCAACGCGGCGCACGTGGCATGAGGGTACGTCAGACATACCGAAAAGGGAGCAACCTTGTACAACGCCATACAACACCACCGAGTTACGATAGTGATAGATTCGACATATTCAACGAGAGTAGGCAACAACAGCACGGCCCGCGACACCTGTCCCGATCTTGCGCTCGCGTCCAGACTTCGGAACCTCGAGTGCGAAAACACTAACGAGACGCTAGGAAGCGACCATTTCATACTCGACATCTCGGTACACGTGGGAAACTTCCCAAGAAGAAAGATACGCTCCAAGGAGGTAGCACTCATCACGGACAATCCGGCAGTGGATCCGCTCCACTTACAAATGTGGGAAGCACGCCACAATCTACTGAGAAGGTGGTGAAGGCAGTGGCACAACCGTAAGCTGAAAAATTCGCATCGCGAAGCTAGCGGACGAGGCAGAGCGCTACGCAGAGCAACTTGCACGGCAGAACTGGGAGCAGTTCTGTAACTCCCTCCAAGGAACGCTGAGCACTGCGAAGACTTGGGCCATAGACATCTACTAGGTCCGACCCAGACCAAGCGAGAAAGCAAGCACACAATGACCCGAGTACTGTCCAACTACGCAGGTACAGCCAAACAGCTATTGTGTGCCTTACAAAGTAGATGCATTGGCCAGCCGATACTCAGTCCGCAACCAGCGGCTCACTATCCCGGACTGGAAAACAGTGAGCTGGACTGTGACATAACGCGATCCGAGCTGACACAAGCGATCGCAAGACTCAGTCGAAACACCACTCCGGGCAAGGACGGAATCACCAACAAGTTGCTATGCAACCTGGACATGCAACCATGCAGACAATACTGGAACTCTTCAGATGCACACGGAATTAAAGCGACCTTACCCCCGGAATTCAAGCATGCGGAGATTACGCTGATACCAAATACAGGAAAAACACTCCGGCCTGGAGAACCTAAGACCCATTTCGCTCACGTCCTGCCTCGGTAAATTGATAGAACGTGTGATCTTAGACAGGCTACAGACGCATCTCGAAGAACTGCAACTGATGTCGAACACGATGTTTGGTTTTTGGCCCAACTTGTCACCGCAAGACGTGCTTCTGCAGCTGAAAGAGGAAGTACTGACTGCAGTAGCGCCGTGCTGCCCAAAAGCAATTCCTAGCACTAGACCTAAAGGGGGCCTTTGACAGCATGGTGCACGAAGCAATAGTGGCCAATCTCAGTGATACGAATTGCGGCCGACGACCTTACGTTTGTGAGGGCTTTTCTCGCTGATCGTACAGCCGCAAAGGGCTGGGAAATCTGAGGTCACAGTACGTAGACACGCCTAGCTAAGAGAGGAAAGCCACAAGGAGCAGTGCTGTCGCCGACACTTTTCAACGTGGCCACGATGAAACTCCCAGCCCAACTCGAGAAAATACCGGGGAGCAGACATGCCTTGTATGCAGACGATATCGCGATATGAACAGTCAGAGGGTCCATAGGAGAACAACAAGAGGCATTAAAAGAGGCAGTAGACTTCATAGCAAGATACGCGGAAACATGCAGATTGCAATGTGCGCCGGAGAAGTCGGAGCTCCTTATAATCAAGAAGCGCTCACAAGGACGATCAATTGTCCCGGCACCAACCAGCCACTTGCGAATAGGTCCTAGAGAAATCAGCAAGGTGGACAGACTTCGTATCCTTAGCTTACACAATTACTAAAAGACGGGGGCGGAATATACGCATACAGAAGCTACAACACACGACCACGCATATCTTGTGCATGATGCAACGAATTACCAGAAGGAAGAGGGGGGACTTAAAGAACAGGACCTGATTCGACTAGTGCTGGCTCGGATTGTGAGCCGCATTGCGTAGTCGGCACCGATATTTAAATTTCAGTAACGCGGAAGTGGAGGTACTCAACCGGCTGATACACAAGGCGTATAAGCAAGCGCTCTGAGTCCCATCCGGAACGGCTACTTTTCGTCTCGAGGAGACAGGGTTGCAGAACAACGCACAGGCAATCATAGAGGCCCACCAGGTAAGCCAGAAGGAAAGGCTACTACGCACAATAGCAGGACGCTGCGTCTTGGAACATCTTGGATATCAGTACGGAAAACCAGGGCACTGACAAAAATCTCAACACGAATACAAGAAACTATGCACGTCTCACCAGTTTCCAGGAACATGCACCCAAACTTCCACATCGGATGGCGACAAGCCCGAGCGCAGGCCTCGCAAGAAAGTATGAAAACCAATGTCTGGTACGTAGACGCGGCCAGCACCAAAACAAGCACCGCATTCGTCTCCAGCATAGTCGACAATATCGGGACCGAAATAAATGCGTCGTCGGTTTCGAGAGCGAGTGCTGCGGAGGCAGAGGAACTAGCGATAGCTTTAGCCATCATGGCGAGACCGCACTGGGATTGCATCATAGTTTTGACAGACTCTCAGACGGCAGACAGACAGACAATGAACTTTATTGAGGTCCTGAGGGACTAGCTGGCGGAGACCTGTGTGGGGTTCCCGGCTCGCCGCTGGCTGCTCCCATGTTGGAATCGGAGAGCCAAGCCTCTCCGCTCTTTCTCGGGTCCTCTGGACGGCCGTGGACTGGATGTTGAGCTCGATACTTGAGATGGCCTCGTTGCCAGGCCTGTTCGCTGGTAAGTGACGTATCCCGTAACGCAGGACACTTCCAGAGCATATGAGCTAGAGTGCCTAACTCCTCCCCATAATCTGGGCAGTGTGGATACATTTCTGTGTTAATCCTGCTTAGGAAACCTCGCAAGGGATAGGACCTCGTCTGAAGTATCCTAAGCGTGATCGCTTGAGATCTACATAGTTTTGGGTGTGGAGGCGGGAAGCACCTGCGTCCCTCTTTATAGTGGGAGACAATCTCATGGAAGGTTTATAAGGGGTCACTGTGGCCGATCTCCTCCGGATCCAATGAAGCCCCACCGCCATCGCGACACGTGAGTTCTCGCGCACGGCGGTGAGCAATCTCATTGGGGTATGGTCGGCGTGGCTGCACGTTGTCGCCCATATGAGCGGGGAACCACGTAATGTAATGCACGGGGTTAGAATTAATTATGGACTTGCTTTTCAGAAGCGCCGCCGCTGTCTCGCAACTATTCCCGAAGCGAAAGCCCTGACGGCCGCGCGTGAGTCAGTGTAGATATACGGCCTTTAAGAATTCTGCATCACCAGCGCAACCGCCGCCTGCTCTGCCACGTCGGCCGTGATAGCGCCTACCGAGGACGAAGATAGGAGGTCGCCCTTCTCGCTGACCGCAGAGCCCACGAATTGACCGGAGCGCCCATATTGCGTGGCATGCACGAAGGTTTCCACGCAGACCCTTTTCTTGAAAATCGCCCTAGCACGAGCTGCTCGCCTGCCCGCATTATGCTGTGGGCGAACGTTTCTAGGGAAGGGACCGACGACGTAGGTCCCTCTGGAGTTCTCGTCCAGCTGAACCGCCTCACCGTGACTGTAACGCGGCCGTAAGCCCGCCGCCTTCAATAGGCGCCGAATCGCGCTGGAGTCCTGAGAACCTCGTGATCTGCGCATGCAGAAATTTTTCCTCGGATAAAATTTTCAGAGCCGGATATCGCATTCAGAATGGAGCACACCAGCTCCCACCATACGTACAAATCATGTGGACTCCGGGGCATGAGTACCTACACAGTAATCAGCCGGCACACGCCATGCAGGCGCTCGGGCGTATACGCCCTAGCGCATGCACACCGGGAGCCGCTAGAGGGCCGCGCAGAGAAGTCCCATCCCGAGCCCATACCATTAGCCTACACGCACATCCTACCACACTATCGCCTTTCACGAAGAACACTACCGCTGCCTCACAATGCTCTGACGCGAGAGGAAGCCGTAATGTGACGAAAACTGCAAACAAACACTTATCCTCATTTGAGTCTCTACTACGCCATACACCCTGCGCTGTATTCCTATAAATGCCCACACTGCGATCAATGCGCAACGCTTTACCACATGGTATGGGCTTGTGCAAACACACCACAGCTCACACCCATAACACACCCAACCACACGGCAATGGGAGGCATCGCTGTCCAGCTCCGACTCGACGGACCAGCTCAACCTGGTCAACCGAGCGAGACGGGCAGCTAAGGCCGCTGGACCCTTGGACTGAGGGGACCACCCACTGCCGAGCGGAGGAGCTACCTACGCTCGCGTGCTCTTTTGCATGAAGTTTATTCTGTCTCTCTCTCTCAACCTATGAAGTTATAGAACCTACAATCTATCGCCAAAACGGCCCAAAATAAGACAAAGATTGAATTTCATGACGTAACACTTACGTGATGGCACTGAGGTTTCAACAAGAAATTCGGAGTAGAAATTTTCGGTCTTCATTTGTGTAATTATGCATAAATTATAATACTTTTTTGCAGAATGAACAAAACAATAAGGAAGAGGAGGAATGAACGTTTCTTGTTAGAAACACCGAGACAGTGTTCTTTCTTCGCCCTAGGTGGGCGGCTCTCTCAGTCCAGAAAGCCGTTGGCTAATGCTAATGCCGCAGCCCGGGCTCGGTCCACCAGACTTCGGTGATCCTCCAGGCCCTGTGCCGTTAACATTGCCTCCCACGTTTCTTCGGTGGCTTGTATCGGTTCTGAGGTATCGTGTTGACTGTTTTTCTCGCGGTGTAAATAATACTTTCTTATCGTTGACTGGTGTCAAGCGGGTCGCAGAGGAGAATCTATATACTCATTTTTGTTGCAGCGCAAAATGACGAACACGTAGGCTCGATACACAGGACGAGCGCTGACTTCCAACTGAAGATTTTGCTGAAAAAGATCCCATGTATCTCGCCTACGCCTTCCTCTTTTCGCGCTGCTACAAAAGTGTGCTACCGTACTAGCTCGCCCAACTATCGATACGATGCTTTAACTTATGTCTGCGCCTTGTCCATTGTTACTTATGTTTAAAGGCGCCGAAATGTTGGATCTAGCTTTTACCATTGCGGGTTATGTAACCGAAAAAAAAAACGTTCCAGAAGTATGTAGAGAACATGCCAGCCACGCGTCCACAATACAATAAAGGTAGCGCAGCGTTCATGGTCGGTAGACGAGAATTCTGAAAGTTACAAGAACCTCCGAGCGAATAAAAAAGTGGGTAATTTTATAGAATGTTCATATCGTGACAAAACTTTTAAAACACATATCTGCACGCAAACCTGGCTGCATTTATTTGTGCTTCCGTATGCTAAGAAAGCCTGGGGGCGCTATAACGTGAAATGATTCCAAACTGTTTTGATTCCAAACTCCTGACGTCAAATTTACGTAACCACCGACGCAAGCATCGGGCGGTGACCCGCACCGTTGTCTGAACAACCCAAACACGCTCCTCGTTTATAGGAGGTCACCTTTGTTCGCTTTCAAAACGACTAACATTCTCTACACTAAGCGGTTTTTCTTATCTAATAGGCTGACAAGAGGCAAGGAACACGCTCTAGTGGAGAGGGATTCGATGGGGCCGAGCCAGCAGAGTGAAAATAGATAACCGCTTGAAGAGGGTGGTGCCGGCTACTCCGATTGGTCCGCTTCGCCTTACTTAGCTTGCGGTGGCTGGTCGAAAATTGCGGCGGCGTGCAACGCAGGGATAAGAATGCCGCCGAAACAGGATCCTCAGCAAGGAAGAATTGGCATAGCGATGTCGTATACATGCCGAAAGGGCTCCATAACGTTTTACTGTACGCAAAAGGTTTATCATGCGCAAATAAATACATGCTCATTCATCATGCATCATCAGCGTGTACACATTATATCAGATGGGGAGCTACCGTGGTTTTCGTGACGTCGTGAGACAGACAGGCGAAGTTGGGAGTGGCCGGAAAATGTTTTGACCAATCGTGGAGGCTGATTGCAGAAATTGGAATCAAAGCAGTTTGGAATCAATTTATGTTATAACGCGCCTAGATATCTTTAGAGTGTTTCCGAAATTTCTGTAAAAGAAAACAGTTTTGTTTTAGCACGCCTTAGAAATTTCCGGAAATTTTACATCACTACCAACACGTCAGCATTTGTCCGAGACCAAAGAAAGGATTAGGTAGTTTTAGTAGGACGTTTACTGTCCGTCACGGGCAAAAAACCAATTTGTGCGCACCACGGTGTGTAATATACAGACCAGCTCAGGAGGAACGCCATGTCTGTGCGCATAACGCTTACGCTGGTAGCGGAACGCAAAGCGCTGTCTTGGCTGCGCTGCATGGCCGATTTGGCGGAGCATTCGCTTTTGCAGCCGAACGCGCTGCGCTTCTCTGGAACCCTTCTAATCTACCAAACATGGGCATCGCCGTCGACACCGTGATAGCACTGCAGCGGCAGCTGTGTCCACGGCGCAAACAAGCTTTAAGTGTCCGTATAATTGCTTTCGCGATGAAAATAAACGAGCACCCCATTTCTCCGCTGGTTTAAGTTATTACGTGCTGCTGCGAGCATACAGGTTCCTTACTGCCGGTCTGCCAGTGGAGACTCGACCAGAGATTCTAGAGGCAGCCACAAAGCATTCGCCGCGAGAGAACATGTTTCTTCTTACGTTATTATAAGCGGCCACGAAAAGAAGTGATCCCGTAAAGCGGATCTCTGCCCTGCAGGCGAGTGCAATTGCTTTATATTTAACGATGCTGGATGAGTTTTGTCTGCGGCAACGGATTACTTTAAGAGGATTCCAGGCTTCTGTTAGATTAGGCTGGAATGAATTAGTAATCTTGTGCAGGAATTATCGCGAAGGAATTAAAAGACAACATTGCAACGAGCAACATATCCTTTACGCCAGGAAAATAAGCGACTGCTTCGGGATTTAAATGATTTATGAAGTATACGTAACAATTCGTGTTGAGAATTTCGGTGCAAACTACTAAATGTTATTCCTTGCAAGTAGAAACATCCTACGACACGTGCGGCGGTTCTCAGACCAGTTTTTGGTGGTTCAAAATTTGCTTTATGCATTTCACGTAGTTTAAAGCATAAAGCATCTGTGGAAATAGTAGCCACAAAATTGGAACAAGTTATAGCCAATTTCAGATAGTCTCTCAGTTTCTTTTCCCAGTTTTTTTGCAAGTTCTCTGGAGGAGCGAGAAACGTGTGTTCGAGCCAATTAAAGAAAGCGCGCACTTTGATAAGTAGTCTTTCTGCCAGTGGCACGCACGATAAATAGGTTAGGTAAAGTATAGAGGGTTAGGTACTTTACTTGGAAGTAGCGACTGACGCTCTGCTAACGATTTTGTCAGTTGCCGCAGCGCTTTCCACGCAGCCGCACCAAGCGCCCGACATGATTCAGCGCTGCATGAACGCTTCAACAACTCCAGCGTCAGGATCTGGCACTAGGAGGGGTGATTGTCAGCTGTGCCTGCGCCCTGCTGCAACGCTTCGCGTCAAGTTAGAAGTGCTATTTTCGCCTTATATGTGGCGGTTCTTGTAATATCAATATTTTCGAAGGAACCAATGCTTCTAAGGAGCTCGATAGATTAGTATCTGCGTCTGACTTCTAAGATTTATTTACCACACCAACTCGCATTACATATACTAAGTTATCGAGTTTTGGCGTTATAGGGACAAACCTTCAGACAGCTATTTATAAGAACCGTACAGCGGCTTCACACATAAGCGATCATGGCCCTGTTTAATCACTGAACAGAAATGAACGAGTCATAAGATGCGAGGATGTAGAATCTTTCACTATTCACCATATTACAGAACCCGGGCTTGAGGCTCTCAAACGAGAGTTAATGCTGCAAGATTCTGTTTCAAATAAGGCTGATGCGAATGAGGCATATGATGAAGTTAATAAACTATTTGTTATTATTTACACCGATCGCTTTCCTCTTGAAAGATTAAAGCCATCGGGGAAAAAAAGCTATGGAGAACGAGAAAGTATTTGAAAATTACGTAAAAATTTTAGGTATCATACATTTATACGCACACATTCCTAATTGTACTTACCAGAATGTAATGTTTATAGAAACCAGTTGAATGCTGAACTTAGACGTGCAAACACGAGTATTATGTGCAACCTTTCGCAACGGCTACCTGATATTGTAAGGAAAACAATGAATATCGTTTCAGACCATCCAAACAAAATTAGCGTTCCAAATAGCACATTGTGTAATAATAATGAAATAAACAGCAAGTCACATGGAAATAATAATCGAAGCACACTTTGGCGCCCGTCCTGTCGTTTGGATGCCTTCGTCCTCTTTTAATATGCGTCGAAAAGTTTGGTTCAAATATGAACCAGTACCAAATAGCTCAGACGAAGATTTTACTTGAGAATCACTTTTACGGATATTTCCTGTATGCAGGCCACGTGCAGGCATCCCTTTTTCTTCTCTCCAAGTGTGCCAGTAAAACCACGAGCAATTATAATCAAAGATATTATTTCCTAGCAACCATGGCATGATGATGACCGAGTTGCTTGTATATGTAGTGAAGTTGTGAGACAGCGCTTGTGTCGTGCATTTCCTTTGTCCTTCTTGTTCGCGCTGAATTTTCGTAACCATGAATTTAATTTTACACATGTTGACATGTTCCTTATTCTTTTAAAAATCGGCCCAAGCGATCGCCTCACTAATACCATTCAAGATATTTTCTGGGTGTTTCAGGCTTCATATATGTATGGCAATCTTCGTTTGACTTATGACGCGCCACAAGAAAATTGCATCAGCTTATTAGATTTGTCACCAACCTTCCATCTCCATGGCCATATTAGCTGGTTTTACCGTTCAGTGACTAAAAAGACGCTGCTCTCGTACGAGTCCTCCCACTCGAAACTTGTTAAGCGAGTTATTGCCAACTTGTGCAATTCTAATGCGTTGGAAAACAGTTGTAGGAATCATATGCGAAGCAGTTTCAACCAGCACGTTGAGAGACTGCTGACTGCAGGCTACTTTCTGTCTACCATCACAGCTGGGGCGCAATCTTTGCCTAAGAGACATAAAATGATTCGCAGAAACTATAGTGATTGTGAAGAGAGTAACCAAGTGAGAAAGAATATAGTTGTAATGCCGTACTTACACAGCATTTCGCACCATCTTAAAAAGATTGAGGCTAGGAACACCATTAGGCTTGTTTTTTTATGTGCCTTGGAAGTTTCCCAACATATGTAAGCCTGTCTTGCAGCAGGGTACTAAAAGGGCTGAGTGCGATACCGCACATGTGAACAAGTTTAGTAGTCGCGACAGGTGTGTCGTTTGTATTAGTCCCATTACTTGTGGCAAGGAGTACGTCGGGCAGTTAGGTAAGTGTGTCGATGATAGGATGCGTGAATGTGCCAATTTACTTCCCACAGGCACGGGCTGCAATCTACCGAGATACTTTGTATAAACAATGTGGTTGCGCCTCCCTCTTCAATAGCGCTTCAGTAAGTGGGAAAGCCACGACGCCAAAGGAAAGAAACATTTTCGAACCTTTTTACACCTACAAACATCGGTGTCCCTGAGACGCAAAGAGCTCCGGATTCTCGATAAAGATTGTCGCGTGTAGTCAGGCAGTTTGCCTTCAAGTGACTTGGAGTGCTGTCACGCGTTTTCCGTTTGGTCTTTCTGGACGCCATTTCTCAGAAATAGTCAGTTGTTAGTGCAGCACCTTTCCTGTTCCTATCTCGGTGTTGTGCTTCATAATTTTTCCTATTTATACTTTCCATTCGCTGACATACGATTACAATTTATATTAGATAACGCTATAAATCTTTGTTCAGGAGCCAATTTCACTTTATTTATGATTGATGCTCCTTTCTTGGGTTATTGCGAAAGCAATTATATGGACACTGCAGGTGCATATCTGCCGTCGGCGTCGCCATCGTTGTCGCCGCCATCGTCCCGAGGTTTCGTACAAAGTCCAAGGGCAATAAAATCGTCCCCGTGCACCGTATGCTGCATGTGCGAGTGAAAGCATGCGAGGGTGAGCCGGCGAGCGCGGCTCAATCTCATACGCACAAGGGAGGAAAGCGGGAAGGAAGCGCGCCGTCTTCAGTTGTGCGCAACGCTCCGGGAGGAGGGTAATGAGGGGGGTGTTCTACTCCGGGCCACTGTATCTTGAAAGCCATCTGCGTCGGGAACACAGTTCTCCGTGTACTGTGTTTTTGCGGCTTAGTTCGCGTTGACGCGATACGCAGCACGAATGCCAATTCACTCGCTGCTGTGGCCGCGCTTCCTTACTCCAGCGTTTTCACAGCGAGTTTCCGTGGTCATCGAGGCAGATGTGTTCATGTTTGCTTGTGCGCGGGTAATGCCATACTTGTTGATTTAGTTTGTATGCGTATTTTGCAAGATTATGCGTTAAAGAAAACTACTATGCTTATTCCGTATAGCTGTCCACTAATTTGCTACCGCAATTGATGCTCCGACTGCGACTTTTTTTGTCAAGCAGTATAAATATCGAGCCTACTTCTATTATTCTGTATTTTGACCGGTGCTTCACTAATATTTTTTTTTCGTTGTCGCGTTTTCTCTGAAGAGGAACAAGTGCTAGAATGCTTTATTTGGCTTTTTTACAACTGCATTTCACATTTTCTTAATTCGGGTGTTCCCTTAGCTTTAGTTATTGTTATATTTTACTGTTGTGAATTGTGCGCACCCAGCTTGAATTGTTTTGCCTTCTAAGGTCTTTTGGGACACGTCACGCTTCTTCGGTACCTTTTAGCCCAAATGAGCATCTATCATGTACACTGTAAAATAAAATTTTTTATTTGACTTTGTTGTGACGTCATCAGTCATGCGATAAGCCATTCGCGTGTCATATATGGATGCTCGCAAACAACTGCTGGCTGCGCATGTGCCGAGAGATAGCCTGTGCTTATATACGCGCCCTAGTATCGTTGTGTGTTATTTTCTAGTTGAGTTGAGGGTGCCAGCGTGCGCCTCGATAATAAAGTATGTTCTAACCTGTACACGTGCCTGGTGTCAAGCTAGAATAGATTTGAATATATTTAAAAGACTTCGCTATATATTTGCTTGCAGGCCCTGACTCATCATATTGGATCATTGTGAACGTGCTCTTGTATAGACTGCTGCACCAGTCGTGGTATTCGACATGTGAGGAGGAACACGGCTTCACGTTTTTCCAATATTCTTTTTTTTTCGCCAATCGGCGCATAACTGTGGCATGTCCCGCCGCTCCGAGAATTATTAGTGACTATCATGAGCAATGACTCGAGTGCAGCTTCACGCCCAAATAATCGCGAGAAAATACAGATTGCACCGTAGAAGCATGTGTACATGCAGGGATGCTGCACAGTGCCTTTTAAAAAGCTTGTGTAGTATCTAATTGTTAAATAAATTTGAGATATTACTGGACTGGTAACCAGCTTTTTATGAGCTGTTGATTAATTTGGGACTGGCAGAACTGCATATGGCTACACTATTAAACAGGAAAAAACTCAAGGACAAAACAGAGGAACGCACTTGAAAAGGTTTTTATCGGATGAAGCGCAAAGCTGAAGACGAAAAAATAGCTAATATCTACAGGAAAGTGAACTTCTGAGATGCGCTCACATAAAGAACCACAAGACCCAGCCAAGCCTGCTCACACAGCCCAGACACCATAGAAAATTGTGGCGGAAAGCATTGAAGATTATTGTCAAAGTCAGCGATGACATACTTGTGTGACCTGCTCATAACCCTATGCCATCTGCGGATAACGAAACATGGGCACATTAGACTAACGAAGTGGCAATCTCGGTCTGAACTACAATGACAAATGATACCACGTCACAGCATATCTTGTAATCACAACACCCTAGTTGAAACTCGGTAGCAAACCCCCTTAATCCTTAGTCTCCTAACTGCAACTTGGTTGCAATGGCTATCCACGGCTCAACGCGGAGGGATCTGTGTGGGTGCCAGTGAGCGCATGTCTGTAATTCCGCCTAATTGAACGGTGAATAATGCTATAGCAACTGCATATATGTGTGGCGAACCCGTAGGTGCCTATGAAGCACACATGCCCGCTAATATCACATTCTGTCGCGATGTGCACATGACTTTCTTTTGCCAGTTCTGTACAGGGGTGGGGAAATAAAGGCGCCTGACATTGCGTTGCGGATACGTCTGTAGACGGTGTGTCTGTATTGAAAACTATAAATCTTACATACTACCTGCAATTCAAGATGCGCTTAAAGAAAGCGCGTTGGAAGACCTCTCATTCAAGGTTCACATAAATTATATGATGTACATTGGTAGTCCAGTCAAATTTATTATTTACGCTGATGATTGCGCCATGATGACTACTGGGATTGGTGCTATTATGCAAGCAGAGTAATGTAATCAAATACCAGATAAACTTTTTGTTTCGTCATTAATGTACATCAATGTTATCCCCAGAAGTTTCATCAATGTGATCCCAGAAAAACAAAGCTGATGGCCTTTCAAACAAAAACAAATTTTTGAAAATAGAAGGTACTATAAAGTGCACAGGTGAAGAAATATAAAGTATCGCCGCACAGAATACTCGGCGCGACTTTCTCTTGCAATCTTGTGTGAGATACACGCATTTTGAGTTTATGTTAAAATTTGGCGCGAGCAAGTTCACGTCGCCGTGCACTTCGTCCTTTACAGGGCAAAATTCAAGTTCAACGGCTTTGTTTGCCTCTTGAATAAATAATTGAAGTTTAGTGTGGTTTACAAACCTGTAAATCAAACAGAAATATATTTTTTACAGAAAAAAAGAAAAAAAAACACACGATTTGCCGCATTATAAACTAGACAACACGCTACTTTCACTATACAATATTTTCAAGTGTACAACATAATTAGACTTCAAAGTGCATATAATTTTCGCTTTCTGTGCTCTCCTTATTGTTATATTGTCAGTTTCAGGCATTTTTGAAACTACAGTATTCCTACACAAATATAGGTCGCTCGTAAACACGTGAAACATCGACACCTAGTTCTTAACTCGTTTTGGTACAGCCTACAAGCTATAGATGCGTAGAAAATAAACTACCCTGACCACAATCTAAGCTACGACACAATTTTGTTTAGTTATAACTGTTTTTATCTTACGACTGTTTTTTCTGGTAATTATAGTTATATTTCCGATGCTAACTTCTTGTATAGTGATTGTTCATGTCGCTATTCTTGTTTATCAAGTATGTGAAGTAGCTATTGTTGTCAATTTTAGGTTTTTCATGGTGCACGCAGTGCGAGTTTTCTATTGTGCTTTGCTTTATTTTTATACCACTCATTTCTGTAAATGACATGCTCTTTTGCTGTGTTTGCCATGTATACAGTGGCTATCTGGGCCTCTGTCAATCTATATACACAGGTTTTAGCTTACGTAGCCAGCAAGAGCTCTCTAGTAAATGAAGTGAATGAATGAATGAACCCTTGCATCCTTAATGAGGCTCCATTTTAATTACCTAGCTAAATCTGGGCATCCATCGCTCTTCTTTTACTGTTATGCTGTTAGTGAGAGTATACACGCTAACAAACGTTCTACATGTTTTCACACTTTCTTGAGAAAGCTACATCACTCACGAAGTTTATATTTCGGGAAAATGTGGAAAGTATTAGGGGCGATACGCAGAACTATTAAAGAGTGTGCGTTAATTAGGGGATACCAGAAAATTGCTACACCATCGTGTTTGGGCCTTTTCAGCAGGGTTATAGGAAACGCTTAATAGTTTCATCCCAGCCCTGCGGGAAGCAAAGATAGCAGCGATTTCTGACTTAGGAAAAAATGGGTACCATGTCGTGGGTGGCGTGTTTAGAAAGTTTGAAGTATGTAAAATAATTTAGGGCTTTAAAAAACCTGCTGAATACTTGGTTTCTCTAATATTCCGTGAGTTATACGAGGCTAGTAGTTGGTTTTCCGGTTTCCTCGGTTAACTATGCCAGGCACGTTGTTCGTATTTCGTACAAGTAGAAAGCATGTTGTGAGTGATCAACTTAAAAAGGTAAAAAAGGTTATTATATGTAGGTAAATTACAGCTTTTGTAGAAAATTCAAGCGTTCCGAACTGACACGCTTCCGTTATCTGCAATGCCTCTGAGTTCTAAAAGAACTGTACATGACAGTGAGTTCAATTTTAGCGGAGTTGAAATTGTTGCAAATAATTGCTCAACCTTCTTTTTTTGCAGTAACATGTGTTATACGATGTTCGTAGTTTGCTTCTCTGATGTCCTCAGTGAACTAAACGAGGCAGATTGTTTAGTTTAGATTTGGTCAAAATAACAGACACATTATAGGTGATGCGCAGGCAAAGTTAGTAGCGCGTGCGTTTTATTGCAGCTGTTGCAATAAATGACGTATGAAAGCACTACAGAGCGCCAAGGGTATGTTTTTCGAGCGGCGCAGTGTTTATCCTCCAACCCTGGCATAGCTACAAATGCAACTAAGACCAAACTTGAATCTGAGGGGACCACTAGTGCAAATCAGTATACGAAGTTAAATACCTGTGAATGCAATGCAACCTTAGCAAAAACTTTCTTCAGGAAGCGTTTGAAAGTGTCATACGGCAGTTATTAGAAATTTTTGCCAATATTCCCATAGAACATCAAGTTACACTAAGTTTATATTTGATAGCGATTGGGGGCCTCTTGAGTGTAATGTGCAGTGAAAGTTTGAATGTTTAGGAGTGTTGCAAATTATTACTGAACCTACGTTTTCCCCCTATTTTCATGCGTTATACAAGGTTCATAGTACCTCTCGCTGGCGTCTACGGTGAAACAAACGAGGCACCTTGTTTGTGTTTGCGTAATTAGGAGCGAGATAATGCGCTGGCTGTGTGGGCTAGCGGCGGCCGTTGCACTAAATGACGTATTCATGCTCTCCGGATTGTTACGAGCGCATTTTACGAACTGCGGATAATTTAGCCCGCTGCCCTGACGTAGCTCCCAATGCTATCAAGATGACACTTTACAAAAGTGGGAGCATCACTACAGCAAATCAGTCTGCTAAATAATTGTGTGTAGATAAAATTCAGGTTTTTCAAAAATGTTGTCACGGTACTATACCTCAAGAGGAGCGTTATAAGCAAGTGTGTGAAAGTGTCGTGCCAGATGTGTTTTCCGATGTACCGACAGAGCTGTACGTTACACCAAGCACATATTCGGTCTACATATGGGAAACGTAATGGGCTATGTGTAGACAAAGTTCGAAGTGTCTGGGTAAATTCTCGCTATTGCAATAAATTATGTTATGCACGTACTCGGCTAGGTTATGAGTGCGTTTTACGATCCAGGCAGATTAGAGCTCCCAACCTTGGGAGAACATTACATGCCCCAAAGATCACATTTATCAGAAATGTGGAGAACTGTATACCAGATTTACCGAAATACCAACGTGTATGGGTAAAAAGCAGCATTTGTAAAAAACAATTGCAAGGGTTAGAACGTTGTTTAAGCCAATTTAGGATAGGTTTCCCAGTTTACATACTTAGAGAGCTCTGCATCAAACCGAGCTTCGATTGGGAGGAAATGGAGGAAAACATTAGGTGGAACGCGTGGTGAGACTTTCACGTTTGTCTTAAATAAGATAATTGCAAGTTATTACTGAACCCTGTTCTTTGCTCTGTATTTATACCTTATGTGAGCTTTGTAGTAAAATTCCCCGCAGTACTTTTTGCGAACTATAAATAGGGCACCTTATTTACATTGGGTTAAAGTAAGGTTCAACTTATCGGCGATATGGAGGACAAGTTTAGAGTTAGTGAGTTATTTGCCGCCTTTGCAATAAGTTATGTATTCAAGCAC
This sequence comes from Dermacentor silvarum, assembly GCF_013339745.2. Taxonomy (NCBI): domain Eukaryota; kingdom Metazoa; phylum Arthropoda; class Arachnida; order Ixodida; family Ixodidae; genus Dermacentor; species Dermacentor silvarum. The sequence goes on along the minus strand of NC_051156.1, from coordinate 6,833,819 downwards.
TGTGGAGTGTGTTTTACGAACGGCGCAAAATCTGCCCTTGAGGAATTACAAAGGTCACCGCGATAAAATGTTGCGAAAATGGGTGAACATTAGGGCCAATGTTCTCGCGAGGTGAAATAGTTGTGGACAAAAAACTGCTCTTGTAAAATATGACATAAATTTTGCTCACACGTATTTTATGCGGGCAAAGTATTAAATTATGTCATTTAACTGCAGAAAACTGAAGTTATATTGCAACTACTCGGCAGAAACTGCTTCGCTGGAAATTGGGTTGTGATTCTTCAAGGTCGCTCAAGTATGGTTTTTTTTATCGGGGTCTCCATTCGGTAACGGTGATTGTGAAATCTCACATGAATAGGCGGCATTACACCGATTACCCCACCCACTGCATGGAAGCGGGCCATAGAGGCCGATGCCGACGCGGTCGAACGAACGAGCCGGGCATGGTAGCGGCTGCAACGGTCCTATGAAACGCTGTGTAGGTGTCTTGTCCTGTTGGCAAGTAGTACAAGACTGAATGTACTTTTGCACAAAGTTGTACATGCCTCGCCAATAATAGCGCTGGCGCAACGTTGTGTAAGTTTCGAGGCCGCCGGCATGGGCACTTAGGGGATCAGCGTGAAAAGACGCGCAGATGTCACAGCGCATATGACGAGGTATAGCGAGAAGAAATTCCCGACCGTCGGGCATATAGTTGCAGTGATATAGAATGTTGTTTCGCACGGAAAATTGGGTTGCTTGGCGACGCAGTGCTCGTGTCGAAGGGACATCAGACGGAACGGCAAGGTAGTCACGTAACATGTGACAGTGTTGGGTCTTTGCACTGCTCTGTGAGCATGTCGGTGATGGTCAATGGTGACAGGGTGGACGCGGAGTCTGACAAAGGCGCCAAGTCAGGCGTCAGTGGGGAGCGGGAGAGCGCATCAGCGTCTGAGTGCTTGCGACCGGCGCGGTACATGACGCGGGTGTCATACTCTTGCAAGCGAAGCGCCCAACATCCTAAGCGTCCCGACGGGTACACAGGGGCGCCTCTGCTTCAGTACAGTTTGAATTTTTATGTGTTAAGTATCAGTGATACTTGCAGGAAAATTTTTTCTATGTAAGCTAGTGTAAAACATAGGATGCAGAATCCGGCACATAAGATTCAGCGGATGGCCCTGTAGGCAAAAAAAATGTGGTTGATCCCTCTTATATAGGAATCGGTATAGAACACGAAAGTGAAACGTGTCTTCACAGAAGTAGTGTAATGTTTATTGCACATTGATATATAATGTCTATTGGTGTTTTGTGGCTAAAGCGCCCTTAGGCGTTGATGCACCCACGCTGACGCCTGGTGGCACGTCTCCTCCATCACGACTACCAACGTCGATGACCATGAGCAACCGTCGTGCATATGGAAGCTGCACTACGCTGCACACGCTAGCACAACGCGAAAGACGAAGCACGTAACTGACACACTAATACAAACGCGCAAGACAAAGCACGTAACTGAATCGTCACCGAGTCAAATCAGCGCGTACAGCGCGTCGTAATTGCAGCCTCCGCGATCAACTTCAGAAACATTTTCAGAGCTAATTGCGGAGGCCACGCTCCGCTGTGCTGAGTACGGTGAACGCCACCTAGGTGGCGTTGGTAGTGCTTCTTGATGCCAGCGTCCCTTCGAATGCTGGCATCGAGGCGTCGTAGTGCTGAGACCACCGAAGCGTTCACTGTCGGTGCGCGTTAGTGTCATAATGCAGTACTTCTCTTTTCTGCTCGTAGGCGGCGGCACCGCCCCGAGCAAGAGCGCGGGTACACGGAGGAGTGTTAGATATATAAGGCGCGTCTGTGTAGCTCTCTGCAATGCGTTTGTGGCGCATGGGTGCAATGGGTTAAACGCTCGGCGATCTATCGTCGCGGACCGAGAGGTCGTGGGTTCGATTTCCAAATTTTGCATGTTTGTGGAACTTTTTCTTCTGGTTTCTTTCTTTGTATTATGTTCGTGTACATTGTAAGCTGACGTATTTCCGTGACGGAAATACGTCAGTGAAGTCTTGGTGGACCCCGGCATAAAACACTTTCGTGTTAAAATAGAGAGGCGCAGCATCCATCCTTTGGAAATGATCGGCCACGTCCATGGGATAATCAGGGCTATCTATGGTACCATGCTACGTTTCCTCTCCAAAGGTATAGAAAATTATATGCAAACAAGCTTCATCTTTGCGAAAAACACTTCCTATCGCCGCAGCAGTTTGGTCTTTGCAGCGGTATGCCAACTGAGTTAGCGCTGCTAATCATTATTAACGAATTTGAAGAAATACGTGTGGCTCTAGGCTTATATATATATATATATATATCTTTCGAAAGCATACAGATAGATTTAATCGCAAAGTATTGTGGTTAGGCTTCAGTATTATGGTTTTCGTGTTATTGCAATTTACTGTATGAGTTCATATTTAAAACACAGATAGCAGCGTGTTTTAATTAACGAAGAACGTCCCTCTTTAATAATTATTGTATGTGGAGTCCGCAGGAAAGTGTTTTAGCACAACACCTACTTAATATTTTATGTTATATGACATAAGCATGTGTAGCTGAGCGTACCAAGAGCATATTCTACGCAGACTAACTGTCCGTTTGTT